>NW_020523638.1:2197169-2504339 GCF_003368295.1 Carassius auratus
GAATGGGTGCCGTCAAAACAGTTGAGAAATACAACACAATAATCAACAAGTAATCCTCAAAAGAAAATGTAACTATGTGTTATGGACTGTGTGTTTTGGCCAGAAGCAATGGTTTAAAGTTAAAATGTCTTAATGGATTTATTTCCTACAAACTTCAATCTTTTTGCTTCACAAGATGTTAATTGATGGGCTGATGGAGTTGTGTGGATTACTTGTGGATTACTGTGGTGTTTTTATCAGTTGTTTGGACTCTCATTCTGACGGCACCCATTCACTGCAGAGGATTCATTGGTGAGTAGGTGATGTAATGCTAGATGTCTCCAAATCTGTTGTGATTAACTCCTTTACATCTTGCATGACCTAAAAGGTGAGTACATTTTCAGCCAGTTTTTATTTCAATGTCAACTATTCCTTTAAGGTTTATAGATATAAACAGGTTTTCTCTTTCTCTTCATTTATTTATTTTTTGCTTGATATTCAAAGTGCTTTAACATAAATTTAAGCTGCACATTTCTGCTTTTAAACCCTCCCAATCTCTTCTCTGTTAAACTATCAGTGTAAGTGTATTTAATGTAAACATGTTTGCTGCTTGTTTACACACCCTTAGGAGTGTATTCAAAGTATCATCTGTGAAAACTAAGTGTACAACACATGTAACATTGTTTTGAAAATGATCTAGAATTTCTCTTTAAGACAAAAAACACAAAGATTAAAGCAGGAATCAGAAAGATGAGATCTTTTGTCTGATTTATGTGTTCTATCAGCATCCATGCGCAAACTTCAGGACCAGAATGAAACTTTCCAAGCCAACAGAGCCAAGATGGCAGAGGGCTTGGCCTTAGCATTAGAGAAGAAGGACCAGGAGTGGATGGAAAAGCTTGCTATTCTGGAACAGGTAAAGATGCTTTATTATAACATGTTGGATAAAGATTTGGAAAAGGCTCTGTTTTGTAAGTCACTTAGTTTAAAAGCGACTGATCAATGAATATTTCAAACATCAGTGTCAATGACCTATTATTTTGTCATCTTTCTCTCTAACAGGAGAAGTCGTCCCTGGCCGCTCGGCTAGACGAGATGACGGAGCAGAGTTTAAGTCTGTTCCAGAAGAGAGATGACTTGGATGAGCTGGAGGGCTTTCAGCAGCAGGAACTGGCCAAACTCAAACACATGGTCAGCACAGTGAACCTTGAGGATTCTTTTATGAGTGTTACACATCAATAACTGCATTAAGACAGACTCACAGCTCACCATCCTCCATATTCCTGCACTCAGCAATAATTTGTACTCTAATGCATATCCATATAAAGGAATATTAAACCTAACACCAAGAAGTGATTGAAAACCCAGACTATAACAGCTCATATAAATTACAGAATAGACAAGAAGTTCCTTCTCGTTTCCAAACTGTTTAAGCACTTTGTTCATAAAACTTGTCCTGCAGCTGCTGAGGCGAGAGGAACAACTGAGTCAGCGGGAGAAAGAGCTCAAACTGAGAGGAGAGGAGCTGAACACAGCGAGACTGACCCTGAGCCAAACCCAAGACAAGCTGTATGAGCTGGGAGAGGAACACCAGGAGATGTGCAGGATCAACTCACAGCTGCAGGCCCAAAGGTGTGTGAAGAGGAGCAGAATCATGCCTTCCTTAAAGGAATGATTCAGCCCTACTACAAAATATTTGGAATGGGATTAAAATGTGATTGGGTATTCTTCTTCTGAAGAAGTTTGTTTCAATTATAATGTCTTGCTGACAAAAGTCGAATCCCCAGTTTGTCTCTGTCTCTTTCAGAGATGAGTTGTTGAATGAGAGAACAGATGCTGAGAGGAGGGTGGTGGCTCTGGAGAGGAGAGAGCAGGAGTTACAGCAGCTGATCCAGCAGGTCTCGGAGGATTTCCAGAAGGTGAGCACTTGGAAACTTTCAGCTCATCAGGACAGATGACTCTCAGAAGCCAAGAAGATCACTTATTGGAACGGAGCCATACCTCCCATTTGAAAGTGTTTTCAGCCCTCCTTCACTGTTGTACACTTATAACAGTGTTATAGCATTGCTCATGATTAATTTTTGGATTGTTTTATTAAAACCAGTATTATATAATTTCCAATATTTCCATTTTGTATTATTTTGAATTGTTTTGTTGCAATATGTGTGCAATAACATGCTAGTTTAGCTGTGGTGTTGAAATTATGGAAATGCAGCTGACTACGTCTCATTTCTGTATTGTTTCTTCTTTGTTTTCTAGGCACAAAGCAATGCAAAGGAAGTCGAGAAATCAATGGAGCAGCTCCAGTCTGAACACAATAAGCTGAAGCTACAGCACGAACAGCACAGGAACAAGGTCTGATTGACTCCACAAAGAATTAATTGATGCTTAAGACTCCTCTCACATTTGCAAATGAAAATTACTGACTGCAATTGTGCTAAATCATGCAGGCACATATGAGTGGCATCCAATGAAAACCTGTAGGCTATATGATATCATCAGAATGAATGCTTTCTAATTATTAGGACATACAAAAACTAACTATATGTATATTACTTTTATCTGCTTTCTATAGCTTTTCATTTTAAATTTGATTTGGGTTTAAGAGTACCAAGATTTCTGACAATGCATCTTGACTGTGGCGTTCTCTTTCAGTGCACTGCATCTAGTTAGTTTTATTAATTTTAAAACTTAAATTTTAATCTTTACTTATGGTATTAATTGGTGTGTATTGCATACTACATATTTTAAGATGTTCATGAAGTGATTAGTCATGGTTTCTGTTGATTTAGTCTTTTTGCATTACATACAACAGAGAAAAGTATATGTCTTCGTGTGACTTCGTGTGCAACGCTCTAAATACAACACTGGTTGATTGTCACATCATTATAACTCTTCATACCTTACTGTGATTGGTCAGGTGGCGGTGACCGAGGAGGAGCGTGAGCGTGTATTTGCTGATTTGCAGGAGAAGGCTGCTTCTTTAGAGAGGAGACTAGAAGCGAACTTCTCTCTGGATGAGCACCTACAGGAGCTGCTCAAAGAGGTCAGAGGACACAGAGTACACACCGATCGTCTTACTGCAGTTTCAGTCATCTAAAAACCACATTGTGTGTGTGTGTGTTTAGAAGTGTTCATTGGAGCAGAGGTTAGAGGGAGCCAGAGGAGAGTTACTGGAGGAGAGAACAAATCACACCAGTGCAGTCAGTTCACTGGAGGCCCAGGTGAACAGTACAACAGCAGAAATAATCATACTGTGAATTGATCTTTGAGAAAAGAATCACGTTTTTTGAGATACTAAATTTGTAATTGTCCTAAGCTGTAAAGTCATTACCATCAGAATTAAAACAAATAAAAACATCTTTAAATATTTCAGTTTGTGTGCAATTAATCTAGAATATAAAAAAGTTAGCTTTTTTTAATTAGATTACAAAAAATAAATAACTTTTCCATTATATTCATATTTATAAATGCACCCGTATTGTACTTTCGTAACTTTATTTTGATGACAAAATTCCTGTTTCTTATTCGTTTCCAGATCTCTCAGCAGAACGCCACCATCACAGACCTGCAGACTCTGGTCAAGCACAAAGACGACTCGTCCAGGGCTTACAGAGAGAGGACAGACGTACAGGTGAGTTACCCCACAGTTAACCCACACACCACGTGACTGGCTGAATGATCTGATCTGTGTGTGTTGTGTCAGATATCAGATCTGGAGCAGAGACTGGCTGACTGCACTGAGAAGATGAAGAGTCTGCAACAGCAACTTGAAGACAGTGAAACGCATGCAGAAAAACTGGTACGTGATGTCAGTCAAAGTCACACCAAACATCCCAAAGCTGTCTCAGAGACTGACAGACTTTGTTTGCTGAAATGTCGCCCCCTTCTGTCAGATATCAGTCATGAATACTGGGGCACTGGCATTATACAAGGATAAGAACTGAGTTTAAAATTGGCTTGGCAAGCAGCTCAGCGACTGACTCACTTCTTTTAGTTTTGCCTTTAGATTGTTGACCTCTGACCTTTGTTCCCACAGCATGCAGAGTGGGCAGAGGAGAGAGAGCGACTACAGCAACAGGTCTCGACACAGAGACAGAGAGGCTTGGAGAAAACGGCCAGACTGGAGGAGGAACTTCTCACATCACAGCGAGAGATAGAAACCCAAGCAAGCAAGCATCAGGACAACCTGGTGTGTGAAACATCACTAGTCTGTCTTTAATTATTATGCACTTGACATGGGAACGTTATCTGATGTTTGTCTCTCTTTCTCAAGCGCTCACTGGAGGAGGAAAAAGCGTCGCTGTTGAAGAGCAAAGCTGAGGTTGACGGCAGTGTCGAGAGACTGAACGCAGAACTAGAGCAGGCCAGAGTAAGAATAATCTGCCACAACCGATTCACTTCACAGATTACCTTAGTAACATACACTACCATTCAGACGTTTGGGGTCAATAAGATTTATGTTCACCAAGGCAACATTTATTTATTTATAAACCTTACATTATCTTATTATTAAATATATATAATATACTTTTTTTTTTACACTTGAGTTATGTTGTCTGTTATATTTGTCTGTTACAGGCGGAGTTGATCAGCAGACAGACAGTAAGTGTTGAAATCGCCAAAGCTCTGGAGGAAACCAGAAAACAGAGAGAAGAACTCCAACAACAGGTTCATTCACTGACATGTTCAAACACATCATTTATTTACTCACAAAGTCGTTTTCCTGTGTCTGAAAATTGATTTATTGCTTCATTTCGATAGGTCGGCAAAATGACGGAGTCTCTTGAGAAGGCGGAGCAGGAAGTGAGTCGTCTTTCTCAGGATTTAGGAGCGAAGGAGGAGGAGCTAAACACGCTGAAGGAAGGTGAGGGACCAGTTGTGTTGGCAGCAGGGGAGCCCTGTCCACCCCTCAGAAACTGAAACAAAAAATATCATTATTTGAAGTAAAATAACATTCAATAAAATAAGATAAAAACTCTTTATTTCAGCTAGTTTCTAAGGCAGCATTACTTATTTAAATTTATTTTAACTTGACATACTAAAATAACTAAAACTGAATATATATATATATATATATATATATATATATATATATCACTGATTCAAACCCCTATAATTAACCTTTATAAAGGTTTTTTTTTTTTTTAAAGTACCTTTAATTTCTTTAATTCATTTATAATAAAAAAAAAAACAATAAAAAAAAAAAAATGCAGATTTCTTAATACATTGTTATTAACAGCTAAATCATGTTGATTTTGTTATTGAACTTCAAATAATGATAAAGATTGTCAAATCTTAAGAACACGAAACAATTCTTGTTTAATTTTGATTTGAACGAAACCAAAAGTAAAGTTTTTCAGTCAGGTTGGATTCAGTAATGGTCTTATTCATCTGATTCAGTGAAATATTTATTAAAATTATTGAAGCTATGAGTCTTTTTAGCAATATATTAAAAAGAACTGGGCTACATTTGTGATGTTTTTGAGTTCTGCCTGCAAAGTCTATTCAATAAACAGACGTGTTTGGCACTCTAGATTATATCTGAAACTTTTACGTGCTTCATATTTGTCTGTTTCTTACTGCGTGTCAGAGCTGCGGGCGGCCCGTAGCAGTCTGTCTTCTCTTCAGGCCGAGTGTGAGTCTTGTCGTTTGGAGGCTGAAGAGAGAGAGCGAGAACACAACTCTCAGCTGACGTCACTGCAGCAGGAAGTCCTCACACAAACACAACAGCTCTCTTCATACCAGTCACGGGTCAGTGTGTGCTTTCACCCACTCCAGCATCAAGCTGCCTGTTGATCATAGATATATTGTCTTAGATATTTAGATGTTTCTATGCGTTCCTAACAGGTGTCTGATCTGGAGGGTGAGGTGTTGAGTTTAACAGCACAGTCCCATGCAGATGAGTGTGACGGGGAGCAGAACGGGACGGTTACTGTAAGTGATCTTGACCAGTTACAGAAGGTCAATAAAGACCTGGAGCAACAACTGGCTGAAAAGAACAAGGTGAGAGCAAAGAAAACCACTCGAATGAAAAAAAAAAAAAAAAAAAAAAAAGCATAAGTTTAAAGAAGAGCAGAGATTTTAAAATTATGAGCTTGTATGTAAATGTATTAAAATTAAATGGAGAACAATTGACTATTTTACTTTTATTATAATAATAGAGAACATATTTTACAAGAATAAACTACCCTACATTATTTTAATAATAACGTGAACTCTGTACATTCTATTGTACTTGACATTTTATAGAATTAAACACATTTATAAACCAGAACATTTAGTATCAGAGTAGAGTTGATGCACAATCACTAGAATTTGTTTAAATATTTGTTTTGTTTTTCCCCAGACAATCAAGCAGCTTCAGCAGAGGCTTGCAGAACTCAAGAGGACGTTACAGAAAGAGCTGGTGTGTATGTTTGTTCAGAAGCTTTAGAGTCCACGTCAGCTGTCAGCAAACATTTCCTCACAAAGTGCTTGTGCGACAGAAACTGAAGCCAGATCCTGACTCTGAGATGAAGGAGAGACTTCAGGAAGGCAGGCAGGAGAGGTCCGCTGAGAAGACCGTCTCAGAGACACAGATGCCCCCCACTGCTCCGACCCCAGCTTCAGGACCCCCTCAATCTTCAGGCCCACCTCCTATCACCTCCAACACCACAGTCATCAACAGTTCAGACCTCACCGACACAAGAGAGATCAACTTTGAGTACCTGAAACACGTGGTGCTGAAGTTCATGTCCTGCAGAGAGGCAGAGGTGAGGGCTTGATGGGTATCTGACCCGTCTGCTACACCAGACTGATGTTATTAGAGTTTTTGCTATTACCGCTGTTCATTCTTTGAGTTAGGGATTAGAAGAAACTCCTAGAAATAAGTGTTAACCTTTAGTTTGTATCCTGGCAGCCGATTAAGTGGCCAAGTTGAGGGGGGGGGGCTTTTTCTATCATCTAAAAGTTTAAGGTCAGATATATATATTTTTTTTATTAAAGGATAGTTCACCCAGAAATGAAAGTTTGCAAGTAATGAAAGTTTGCAAAAAACATACTCGCCCTTGGGCCATCAAACATGCAGATGAGTTTTTTCATCTGCAGTGAATGGGTGCCGTCAGAATGAGGGTCCAAACAGCTGATAAAAATATTATAATAATCCAGAAGTCTTTATTATTGACTGGTATTTTTGCCAGAAGTGATGGTTTAAAGTAAAAAATGCTTAAATAATGGATCTGTTTCTTATAAAGCTTAGCTTTTCACTTTACCGGATATTAGTTGATAGACTGGAGTCGTGTGAAGTATTTGTGGATTATTAATATGTTTTAATCAACTGTTTGGACTCTCATTCTGACGGCACCCATTCACTGCAGAGGATCCTTGGGGGGAGCAAGTGATGTAATGTTAAATTTCTCCAAATCTTTGCTAGCGAAGAAACAAATTTTCAGCAATTTTTCATTTTTGGGTGAATGCTGTTAATAGTTTTGAGGAAGGATGCTGTAAATTGACAAAGAAGCGACAGTAAGGACATTTATAATGTTAAAAATATTTATATTTAAAATAAGCATTGTTCTTTTGAACTTTTAAAGATACAGGAATCCTGAAAAAAAAGCATTACATTTGCAAAAACATATGAAGCACATCCAGTCATCCTTTGTTGCAAAAGCATTTGATTTATAATGCAGATTACTGTAGCTGCGGTGTCCTATAAAATATTTTCTGGTACATTATTTCCGCTAATACACCTCTCAATTCAATCCGCCTGGTGTGTGCATCACTGATTTCCCAACACTAGAGAGTCCTCTGCTGTCTCTTCACTATAGAGTATAAGTGTTGCTTGAATGAGAGGTTACCTCTCTCTGAGTCTCTCCATCTCTCTCTTCAGGCTTTCCAGCTCATCAGAGCCATTTCTGTACTTCTGCATTTCACAAAAGAAGAGGAGGACATGCTCAAACAGACACTGGAGTACAAGGTGTGTGAGGAAAAACAAACATGTATGCATGAATCTGTAAGTGTGATGGAGGTCATGCTGCAGTCTCCTCCGCACCATGAGCTAACTAGGCCACTCTGCTAAGGCGGCTAACAATGTGGGTCAGGGTATCTGGCTCACCGCTCTGAATCAAACCATTAGCACCCGGTGACACGGTCAGGAATAGCAGCTGGCAGGTATTTCTAGCAGTGCTGGAAATCACTGCACATCACTGTGCTGCAGTACACTCACCGCCTCGGTCCCTGCCGCCCATCTTCAGCTACTTTCTGGATTTGTGGAAAAAGTTGATTTGTTTTATTTCAGAAGTTTAACTTCATTTGAAATCCGGTTAAATGTCACTAGGGATGTACATATCACTTTTTTAATGATCAATATAGAAATAATATGTACCATTTATTATATTTCACTTATGTCTCTCTCTCGAAAGTGGAATAGCCATTCGTCTTTTCTACTGTAGATTCATAATCTAATATTGAAAATTAATTTGAAACATTGTAGATTGAAGCTGTTATTATTAAGACTGTTTCTAAAAGCAGGCATCGTGTTACAAAAAACTTTATATCATATTAGTTATAGACCAAAACATGTAAATAATCAATTACGTAATCGGCTATTAGCATCAAAGTCAATGGCTATTGATTTAATTGTTGTAAGAATTATAAACATAACGTAATAACAATCATTCATTTTGTTGTTGTTGTTGTTATTAATAAGTTAATGCATTAATAGAAGTATTACTAATAGAAACTATAAATATATTAGATTACTGAGTGAATATAATTATCAGAAGGATGAAAAGTCTCTCACTCACCTAGGGTGCAGTTAGTTGATCAAAAATACAGTAAAAACATCAATGTTATGAAATGCTATTAATATTTAAAAGTTTTTTTGTATATATTTTTTTAAATGTATCACCGATATAAATTACGAAGCTTAATTTTCAGCATCATTTCTTCAGTGCCACATGATCTCTCAGTAATCCTAAGCTCTGTTTAAGTCTAATGTTTTATGTATGTTTCAGATGTCATGGTTTGGTTCCAAGCCCACACCCAAAGGCATCATACGGCCTTCCATCTCAGGAACCTCTAGCTGGAGCTGAGATGAATATTTGGGGGGGAAAAAAGTGAATGATTTCAGTAGAAAACTACTGACGTCTGGAGGGAGCGATTGCAGACGCCGCAGTTTCAGTCTCTTCCTCAACAGTTCCTATGTAGCTCGTGCCCTTTACACAACGGGACACGGAAACAGCTCTGTCCATGTTTCACTAAAATATTGCAGGGACTGGAAACAAATGCTTTATCAACATCTTTTAATGACTGGGGAATTTCAGCTTTTAAGTAATGGGTAAAAGGCATCATCCGTCTCACGTACTCTGTAGGTTCATCTGCTTTTAGAAAACGAAAACTGTTTCCAACATCCTTCAACTGGAAAAGGGATTTTTTTTTTCTTCTTTTTTTTTTATAACTCCATTCTGAGCTCAATGGGAGTTGGGTGAATCATATCTGCTGCTCCATTTCAGTGGTATTTATGAAGACCATAAACGCATGCCCTGCGGACATCTGGACATCAGTAAAAATCAGGAATAGGATTTCACATTATACGGTTGTGATTTTGAATACCTGGAAGCATCTCTCTTTTAATCTGCCTTGTTTATGTGTAAATTAGTTACGTACATTCCATACAAGTATTTATGTATGAATACCTGTATATAAGTGATAAGAGGATTTATAAATCAGTGGATGCATACCGTAAGGGTTTGTTACATATGCATTAGTCAAAACTGTGCTCATATAAGTTATGTATGCATATGTGTGAGATTCTTCACTGTGGGCTTGAAACTGTAATTTAGAGGCATATATGCACAGACTGAGGAAACAAGCATGCATGCCTTATACTGAATGCTTTGATTGTACTGGTTCTGAGTGTATACTGAAGCATTTGAGTACACTTGAAGCCTTACCATTCAAAGCTAACTGCATTTCTATTTCTCCGAGAACATGTCAATAGAAACATCTTTCCTTTTTCCCTGTGAATACAAAGTGGTTTTGAGTCCGAGCCAGTGATTTGCTGTCCGAAACAATGTCATTTTGTGTGTTTTAACACTTTTAAGGCCACATCAGCACTAAGGTTAACACTCTTCTGGTAGAAAACAGCTGACTAGAGACTTGAATATCTCTGCGGGATGCTTGACATGTGTTACCTGTTTTGAGAAAAAGAAACCCAAAGATTTCTGTTTTATGTAAAGACTGATTATGAAATGAGGCTTAAATCAGTTGATTCTTGAGAATTTGTTTTGCCGTAAATGAAGGTTCTCTGGAAAATGTAGGAAAAACGGCCGGTGTATGAATCGCTTAGGAATGAGATTTCTATTGAAAGATCCAAAATGCACTTTTCTACGACTGTATTCATGTCTTGTTTGATGTTATGACAGTGCGGCGGTCACCGTATCCATTTCCTCTGCTTTCGGCAAGATACCACTACATCCTTACTTTGGTTTCACTTCATGGTATGTCAGGAATATCAGAACTTGACAAAAATTAAAATCTTTCTCAGTGACTTTGAAGAGACGTGTGCTTCTCTGTGGTTTCCAGTGCTGACTAAAGTGCTTTCGTTCAGTGGATCTGAAAGTGATGAGAAAGCATTTCTGAATCATTGCAGACCAGACATAACATAAGATCAGTGATCAGAGACCTTGGTAAGACCAAGAAAAGAAAACGGAAAAGTGTCAATGACGTTTTCTAAATGTAAATGTCTAGGGAGTGCACAATGAGTTGAATTAGCGACACTGCAACATTTGATTTGCTGTCCTCATTCAAGTTTTTCTCATGTTTTCATGTCCACACATTTTTTTTTAAACTATAGTAATCCTGATCTGTAAGATAAAGGAAAGAAATACACTCTTATTGTTCTTTATTGCACCAGGCACTTCACAATAACCCGACCCTACGATTTGTACCATAAAGCCACCTAAATACTATATATTAAACATCATCCTCTTTCTGTACAATACGAAAGAAAATGAGAACCACAACTAAAAAATGGAAAGTACACATCCGAGAAAACCAACCACGTAAAACAATCAAATACAATTTTCATATTCATCACAGTATTTCATGTCCTGAAACTGCTGATCAAGACTTAGCCTCGTCATGAGACTCATTGTCCTTCCATCGCACAACCGTTCACCTTCATTAGTCGAGAATCGGGTCTTCAGTAATAACATATTCAAGAATCAATAATTTACATTAAAAATCATACAATATCTCTGCTTTTTAATCGGTTGAGCATGAGTGGTTTCCCCCGGATAAGGTTGAGTTGTGAGAGAAGAAGCTGTCTTGTGTCTTAGAAAGAGAAACAGATCCCGATGGCTGGTTATCTCTTGATTTCTCTCGGCTTCTCAGACAGATTTTCTGGCAGTCAGCACTCGTACGATGGACCCCAGACCCCCCACAGCGAAAGCCTGAGTGAGAACACAATAACACAAATAGATGTGTGAGATAAAAAACAGACTTAAGAAAAAGAAAAAGTCTCATTCATCCAACAGCGACCTTTTCGTGCCACTGGAGCAGGATGGCACTGCTGTTGTCCGAGGGCTTCTCGAAGCCTCTGTAGATGTACTTCATCAGCAGGTCCACTCCGTTCCTGTCCAGAGACTTCACGGCCGGCTCAATATCACTGCTCTTGAATGCAGTCAGCACTCGTAACACCACCGCCTGCGCCCGCTCCTGAGAGAGGAGGTGGAGGGAGCGCAACAAACAAGTGTAGGAGGCGTAAAAGACAAACACTCATCAAAAATGGATGGACTGATTAAACACTGTCCACCAAATATTGTTGGCTGTTGAAATTCCAATGCATTGAGCTCAGCCAACAGCGTTTTTGGCATTATGTTGATTACCAAAAAAATATATAATAATAGTAATTGAATTCCTCAAAACACCAAGACACTTCATGGGGGGCCAATTTGTGGAGGATTTAGAAGCAGAGATGTAAAGCTTATAATTTTACAAAAGCACAAACATCTGTATAGTATGATTAGACACATGATGACATGTCATTGCTGAGACAATCTGTTATGCATAAAAAGGGCCCTATAACAGTGTTGTTGAAGCAATGCATCAAACTGTCTGAGTAACAGAACTGGCTCTTACTTTCACTGCGGGATTCTTGGAGTTGATTGGTGGATTCCTCAAGGCGATGTGAAATGCTGTCATCATGTCCCCTGTGCATCACAGTTAGTTAAGGAAAGCTGACCGACCAGTCAGGGACTCTCAAAAACCCCAAAGAGCATTCTTTAGATGTGGGGTAAATCTTATTTTTACTTTGGAAAGTATTGGTAAAGTTTACAGAGAAGCTGGTGTTATGTAGCACGTATCTGGAATTTGTCTCACTGAGGTTTAAATCTCAGGCTTGTCATTTTTCCAGTGTTAAAAATACTTCCTCCTATATGTGGAGACAACTAAAACAAATCATTTATGGTTCTCTGAAAAGTGAAAATCGTTTCTCTGTGGCATATAAAAACAGTGTTCTGTCTAATCATCCCGAGCAGCCTGAAACAGCAACACTTTTGGGGCTTTTGTCCAACCAAGCAATGATGAGGTGGAAGTGTATGAGGTGGGAGTATATTACAGAGGGTGAGATGTCAGATTCAGACCTCATTTAAGCTCTTAGTCTAAAAGTGTGCACCAAAAATGGATCATTCCAGTCCATGACCTGATTAAATAAATGACAGTCATGCACAGTTAATGCATTCTATTAATGCACAGTTTTCATTTTCCAATGAAACTAAATCATTGCTTTCTGATTTGGCAACACTGCTGTGTCACTTAAAAACACAACCGAAGACTAAATATATCACATGTCAAAACTGCATGACCTTTTCATATTCAAGGTTATTCAAAGGTTATTATAAGGATGTAATTATAAAAACCAAAACGAAACTTAAATTTCAGTGGCAACAAAAGTAAACGATTTTTTAAGAAAGAAAAGTGCATTAAAACAATTACTAGAATATGTTTCAGTCAGTGTAGTATCGTAACAGCCCTCAAAAAATATAAATAATAAACAATTACAACAACAAGGTAACATAATTTTACTAAACTAAAGAAAGAAATTAATTATATGAAAAAAATATAATAATAATAATAATAATAATAATAAGAGTGATAACTTAGTAAAACTACTGGACAGAAAAATAAAACAGAAATAAACTAGAAAATAGAAATTAATAAAATTAAATATCCAGAATTTCAAATACTGTTAAAATATTTCATACATACGCACACACACAAACACAAATGACTAGAAAGGAAAGTAATCAGCACCACCAATAACTCCACTAAATAAAGTTACTTTAACTACAAAAACAAAACCGCAATTATTTTTTATAATCCTAAACTCCCACATCACGCATAGTGCAACTATTTGACAGCTTGACTATGATTACCGTTTACTCTACGGCTGGCTCTAATCACAGCGATGTCTATCTAGACCCCGGACAGCACTTCTGGACATCATAGCGGTGCTGGTGCCTCTGTAGGCAGCTGACTGGGCTTTGAGACACGACCTGTGCGTAAATAATGTATGAGCTACATCTAAACTGGGACAAGGTTGTTTTTGGGCGACCTTAAGAGAGATGAACTTACTCCTGACATGTTTTACAGAGAAGATGAACAGACCCGTCAGTTTGATCGATAATGACAGCAGCAGTACGTTACTGGTCTGAAGGATATTGTCTGATCAGATCGTCCACCTCGCACGCGTCCGGTCCCTGCTGCTCGGCCGCCTCGTCCTGGTCGTCCACGAATTTATTCTCGTCGTATTCGTCGATGTCGACTCCCCGGAATCGCGAGGACAGGGTGTTTTTCGCCATGAGGAGGAGTAGCAGCAGCTTCAATCAATCATGCGAGTCCGGGAATGTGCGGTACTGGGAGCGCCCTGCAGCCGCGCGGATGTGAGTGAGTGTCCGCTTCCCTCAGAGCCGAGAGCCGAGCACACGTTCATCTGTCAGCGGGAGGGTGCGGCTGTTACCTCTCCCCCAGCGAGAGCATCTCCAACATTCCTGCACCGCGGACAAATATCCCAACTGGAGCGGAAACGGAATTGCACACCATGGTTACGCTGTCACACGTTGTTTCCGGTTCCTGTGATCCAGCGATGGATCCTGCAGCTCATATATTAAATCTGGAGTCTGCAGTGTTTTGTTCCAGCTCTGCTTCAGCTTCCACACACACATCATAGTTTTCAAATAAGACTGGAGGTGTTTAATTTGGGTTGAATCTAAACTTTACAGGAATTGAGTCGGACAGCCCTGTTTTAAGGTATTCATATTCAACAACATAAACAACACCAAGATATTATTATTATTATTCGTATTAAGCAATAAATAATGTTATTTATGTAGGCTAGCTATTTAATTACAATATAATATTATCATCATAATCATAATACACATATTACTCTATGTAATACTCTTAATATCCTTTTAGTTTTTATGTAGCCTACAACTTAATAACTGTACAATATGCATTTTCTATGCAGTGGCCACTGAAATATATTATGTTATTATATTTTTTATCATATACACTACAGTACACAATGCACATTTCTAAAATATTTTATTTCCTCTTTATGAAAATATCTTTCAACTCAAAACACATTTGCATCTTTTAGATTGTAGCATAAACAACATGAAGAGAAATGTTCATTTAGGCTATGTTTTATGTGTTTGTTTATAGTCATAATACATGTTCAAATATCTTCCTTTTTTTTGGATTGTATCAATCTATGACGTCTAATAATATGAATAATTGTGCAGTATCCCTGTTCTATCCAATGGCCACAGAAATATGTTATTATACTGTATTATAATAATCATCAAAATCAGCATGTGGGATATATTTTTTGTTTTCATTTTATGTATAAACAACTCTAATAGTTTTATTAACTGCAATATGCTGTTTAAATCCAGTTGCCATTGAAATATATCATTATAAAACTTCTCAAAGTTGCAAACTGTTTATTTTCCTATATATTTCTATTAACATTTAAGCTTTAAATTAACTATCTGACAAATCTATGTGTTCCCAATTTGTTTGGAAATATAAACTCTTACAAAATCTGGATAATTTGTGACAAATACCATTTAATTAATAAAATACATTTAAGATTTAACCAGGTTTATCTTAAAGCACACTAGACAGAGTTGGAGGAACGGTTAGAAAGCTAGACTAAACATAGTCTTTATTCATCTTATATCTTTGAATTCGTTTTTTCCCCATGTTTAAAAGGGAGCTTTTCTCTGGCCAACAGCAGCCAGTGACCACTAGAGGGCAGCAGATGTTCTCATATTAATGTTATACAGTTTATCCTAGGAAATCTAACGTGTACGTATTACATTTTCACAGATGGATCAAAGATCAAACCCGAACACCATCTTGAACAAATTTGTTTTATTTGTTTACAAAATTTTCAAAACCTTTTCTTCTTTTCCATGCTATTTGACATTGTGAGACATAGCGTGATGACGCCATTCATTGCCTTATAATAAATAATTAGATTCATTAAAACAAACTTAAAACAAGCAAGTAACCTAATTTGTCAAGTAAATGGACTCTAAAAAAAGATGCTGAACTCACATGTTACTTTGATGAAATAGCTGTAGATCACTGGGAGTCAGAGACCTCTGGATTTCCACACAACCCTGCTGCTTTATAGCAATGTAATTTTCATTTAATCAGATCATCGAAGGTATTGATGAAAGACTCAAGTTGCAGACACCTTTTGTACAAGTTCAGAATCTGAATAATTCATTCAACATATTACAGCAGTAGCATATGGATATAATAAAGCAGTCTAAAAAGAATGACTGTGATTTAGAGAAATATATATCAACATTATGTTCATCCCAAAATTCTGAAAAAAGTATCAGTTTCCAGCAAAAATGTTAAGCCGTTTTCAATATTGCTATAAGATGTATCATAATAATAAAGTGTTTCTTAAGCAGAAAATCGGCTTATTAGAATGATTTTTTAAAGGATCACTGAAGACTGGAGTAATAATGCTGAAAATTCAGCTTTGACCACAGGAATAAATTACATTATAAAATATATTCTAATAGAAAACTCTTATCTTATATTTTAATAATATTTTTAAAGCATTATTGTTTTTGCTGTATTCTGATCAAATAAATGCAGGCTTGCTAAACATTAGATACTTAAAAAAAAAAATCTGACTGACGCAAAACTTTTGAACATCGTATAGTGTATAGTTTATATGATATATTATAAGGATATGTTCACAAAACAACTCATGAAACTAATATCACAGTGTCTGTAATTGACCATTTAGTCTGCTCAACACATCACTTAAATATGTCATTTAGTTTCATAATCAACAGCTGCAGAGGCATTTTTCTTTTCAGCCTTCAAAATATATATCATTATATCATTCCCCAGTGCTGAAAGACAGTCGCCAGACATGATTCTTGGATTCAGTTACAAATTTAGATGATGTTATATCAAGTCAGAGTGAGAGAGACCTAACATGCAGGGATTTTATTTTCAATGTATCATAATCTTTCTTGTCAATATCCCTTAATTGCCATTCACTGAGGAACACCAGATGGGTGTCAGGAAACCTAAAAAAGTCTATCACACTTTCTTGCTGAACCGTGGAGCCAGTGCTAAAGCAGTTCTTCTCAAAGCCATAACACATTCGAGTTGTTAAACCCAAAGTGGTCTAATGTATCAGTCTGTTCTGCTTTGATTCAATCAAAGCAGATTTTCTGTATCGGAAAGGAATGAAAGGCCCCTCTCAGACCTGATCCTGGCTTCTCCACCTGTTCACAGCTCTGTATAGCTCACACACAGCCTTAGTCTCTCGGGGCCCCTCTGGTCCCCACAAAAACATCTTGCTGGTTTTCATTTTACGAGGCTGGGACCCCCTCTCAGTGCTCATTATTTTGGGGTGGGGGCTGCCTGGCGCTCCAGCCCTTGTTTGCAGTAAGCAGGGGTTTCCTTTTATTTCTATGGAATGTTGCATGTCATTCGTGGGCTGTGTGAATCTGCTGTCATCATCACAGGCGTTTCTGCTCCTTGTTTTGGATCGGCAGGGTTCAGACGTCGTTCTGATGCGATAGCCAAATGAAGTTCCATAAAACGATGGCAGGACGCTAAGAGCGGGAGAGGGATTTCCTCGGGTCACGGGAGACGGGAACGTTAGCGCTGTAGCTGTGGCCAGATAACGTGTTTTGACCATGAGTCTGGCATCAGATGCTTTGTGTGGACTTCTGTTAGATCTGCTTCTCCTGTATATCCCATCTGTTCCTTCAGTCTTCTCTGTTATGTCATATGCTTGTTTGTCTTCTACGATATTAAAAGATTTGTCAACATCGCATTGATTTCCCGTGATTTCATGTTGTCTGTTGTCATCTGTGATGTCCTGTGGACGTTTTCCCTCAGTCGTGTCAGTCTCAAAAGTTTCCTCAAGAGTTTCTTTCTGTATGTCATTCTCCCAGGTATCTGTAATATGATATCGTATGCCATCTGTGAAATCATTCTGTCCTTCATCTTCTATTTTATTGATGGTGAGGTCTTGTTTTTGGCTCTCCGTGGTGATGTCACGCTCTCTGGGTTCCTCGGTGACGTCTTGCTTCTCGTGTACCTCTGAGCTGCTTTTGAGGAAAGCAAATTATCAACACTTGAAAGAAAAGTAGAAAACTGCTTTATTGTTTACACCACATCTTGTTTAAACTCTAAGAAAATCCCAGCCAAGTAACATGCAAGGCACGTGGACGGCGAAGTTTAAATATTTGTTCACAGGTTAAAAGACTGTTTGTCTGGAGGGCCGAGTCATTTCACAGCAGATCACTTTTGTAACTATGCGGTTTCAGATGTCCAAACAACATTACGAGAGATTACATCCTAAGGCCAAGTTAACCAGAAATCCCTTCTCGAAGGCTGCACCCTGGAGACCCATGTTCAGAGTGACGAGCTTTAATAGCCTGGAACATGAGTGAAACCTGCGAATACCAAATGTGAAATGATATTCGCAGCCCGACCTACAGCTGTATTGCAGCTGCTATGATACTGAGATACAGAAAAACCCAAATCATACATTAGACATGGGAAACTTAAGACATGGACGTGAAAATATGTTCAATTTTCTATGGTCATTTGAATAGATTGGAGAACTTATGCACTATTGGCTCTCTGAAAATGCTTTTGCATTAAATGAAGGCATAAGTAAGTCTATATACATATGTAAGTGCATATGAGTGGGCCCCCTCTCCCTTGGCTGAATGAATAGCCTATATCATACAAAAGACCTTAGTGGGACCCCCTCACCCCCTCGGGGCTGAGACAATGTTCCTACCTTGACTACGGCCTGCAGCTCAGTAATATCTGTTGGGAGCCGTTGTTGAGTTAAATTGACTTCATCTGTGAGCATCAGGTTAATGCCATTCCTAGCATGAGTTCCTCTGTTGTGAGTTTCCATGGAAGGGAGAACTTCACACTGTCGCCAGCCGAATGCCAGACACTAACCACACAGCTCACAATGACACTCAATACTGCCTCAGTGCCACAGAGGACTCATGATATCACTCATGGATCCTCATTAACTGCTCAAAGGGGATGGATGAATGAGTCCATTATTTTTGGCATTTGAAAATGCTAGCCATCTATTTCGTTTCATGTAGTTTTTATTGTACAAGGGCTCTTTGCCCTCGACATGTTCTCACCCCTGGGGAATCCAAAACTGCTGCATGTTTAAGTGACATGCTGTCAATGGAGTGCCGCAGCCTTCAGGGATGGTTTTATTATAGTACAAGTGTAGTAACCATGTTTTTTGGCATACTGATTACCATCTGTGTAACCACATTTTACTACAAATGCATGGTTAAATTATGGTTAGTGTAGCAAAACCATGGTTAATTTGTGGCTACCATATTTTAACTGTAACCATGTTTATTGTTTTGTTTTTTTCACATTAGCCGCTACTCATTAGAAGCCGCTTTTTAAATACAAGTAGGATTTAGAAATATAAAACAAATATCTTGAGCATTTATTAACCAGAGACCTTATTTCAAGGGATAGTTCACCCAAAGATGAACATTTCCCCATGATTTAGGTTCCTCAAGCCTTGAATCCTATGTTTATGACTTCAGGAGTATATTCTTTCAGACGAATACAATCGGAGTTAAATTAAAAATGTCCTGGCTCTTTCAAGCTTAATAATGGCAGCTAATGGGTGATGATATTCAATAGTCTGATATAAGTCCAAAAAATGCTCCACATGGGTTAATAAAGGCCTTCTGAAGTGAAGCAATGCATATGTGTAAGAAAAACGTTAAAGCCACTAGTGTTCTTATTTGCATTGCAATGAGATATCAATGCGTTCACGGAGCAGGAAGATGCTTTCATGCCGACATACTGAGGTGTTTTTTATATGACAGGGTTGTTGACCTTGGTTAAAGTTATAGTATAAAGTAAGTGAAGCGTTCTGAAAGCGATGCCAGTTGTCCGTTACATTATGTGCTTGATCAAACCCTCTTTTAAAGTTTAAGGCCAGGCTCTGTTTTAAAAATGGTCTACTGGTTATGTTTTAGTTTTACCTGTTTTCCTGTCCCGGTGTATCTTCTCCCTGCTCCTGCGGCTGATATGATGAAGGCAGGTAGAGATGTAGTAATGGGGTCAGATTGGGACGCTCATCTTCATTAAAATGCTGAGGTTGTTCATCTTTTCTTCTCCAGATAATCTCGCACATGGGAGTTTCTCGATAAAGAATGACATGAGACTTAGTGTGTGACGAATGGACGGTGAAAATGGTCTTTAAATTTGCTGCTCATGTTTTGTGTCTTGTAAGCATTTGACAATATTTACTCTGAGAAGGAGAACATAGCAACAACGCTCTTCCGCTAGTTTACAGCATTGATCATAAGACCTTCGAGATGACGTAAACAGTTTACTCATGTTAACTGGTCAGTTACAGTCGTCTCAGACGCATGCCATAACAAAACTCTCAGTGTGCCTTTGCTCACAGAATAGCTGTGGAATCTCAGGAGAAATACATTTCTGTAGGAGTTTTGGGAACGTTAGCTTCAGTTTTTTTGTCAAATATTTAATTGGGTTTATTTTACATGGAAGAGGATTTCGATTTTTTAAGTAAAATGCACATTTCCTGAATTAAGAGGTCAAATCAATAGAGTATTTTAACATATCCAAACAAGCTTTCTTTCTTTAGTGAAATGCATAAGGAGATGTTTGGAAATTCTGGCCTTTCAAGATGTATGAGTTTGCTTCTTCATCAGAACAAATTTGGAGAAATGTAGCATTACATTACTTACTCACCAGTGGATCCTCTGCAGTGAATGGGTGCCGTCAGAATGAGAGTCCAAACAGCTTATTAAAACATCACAACAATCCACCCATTAACAGCAGAGGATCCTTTGGTGAGCAAGTGATATAATGCTGATTTTTTTCCAAATATGTTCAGAAGAGATGAACAAAGATACAGAGAGACACCGTGAAGTGTTTCATGGTGGTACCTGGTGTGCGTAGTGCTCGGCGTCCCGTCTGATTATCCAGTGGGACAGTGGAAGGCCGCTGGCTTGAATCCAGCGGGACTCTGTGTCTGTGTGTACTGCTTCTCGCTCGCTCTCTCTCCTCAGTTCTTTTTATCACAGTGAATGCATCCCATACCTTCAGCTCACCCTCTGTTTCGACACAGTCTCTACTGTACTTCTGTCCTCCTGCAGAGATGGAATGAGCTCGGTCTCTCTCGTCTTTATGGGCTGGTGATGTGGAGCAGTTGGAGGGTCGTGGTGACAGGACGCATCTCACTCCACATGCTGTAAGGGCATGAACCGAGATCTTGATTAATAGGGTTTAAACAGCTTTAACTGCACCCTTGCAAACAACACACATGTATTAACTGCTAAGTAGCTGAATAATAAGCAAGATATTGTAGAGTTGTATGGTCATTATTGCAAAATAAACATTTAATATTATCATCTTTAGTGGTTCATCGGCTATCTGTTTATTATCTCTTGCATAATAAGTAAGGTAAATTGGAAGATGGGCGTTGAAATAAATATAATGGAAACATCTAAAAATAAACCAAGGTTTTAAGCACATTTTAAACCATATTTTAAACCAAATTATAATTTGTTAATTAAGGACTCTGTAAATAATATAATACACAAAAACCCATAACATTTTTAAATATATTTTTAATCATTTGCTTAACCTTTTGCATAAATTTTAGACAAGCATTGACAAACAGTTACCTATGAGCAGAGCTTTTTTGGCTGTGAATGATTTCCTGGGGTTTTTTTCAGAGAGGTTTCTTGAGTCTCTAAGGGACCTCCCCTGAAGCATGCTGCTGCTATAGGCACCAGTGTTTGGAGAAGATGATCCATGTTGATGCATTGGAAATGTTTTAGGAGGTGTGACCCCTCTCTGGTTTGTGACTTGGAGCTGTAGTCTTTGGTTCATTATGGAGTTCCACGCCATCGATCCTGCTGTTCTGACGGGTCCTGTGTGGCCTCTGAAGCATCTCACGGGGCAGAAATGCATCGTATGGCTGTGCCCATCTTGTTCCCGGGTCAACATGAGGCACCAGTGATCACCTACAAGTTACACCCAAGAAGAAAGCACAACAGAGAAAACAGTAAATGATGAACATAATTACCTATTAAGTTATGTATTACCTTTTGAACTGTGTACTGAAACTTGCAATGCCTTTAGGGACATAATTATATAAAAGGGTGTTTTAGACTTCCAAAAATATGTTCTGGTCAAACTCAACTTTATCAATGATGACTTGATTATTTACACAATAGAAAGAAAATGAACATGATGCAATCTAACGAGATGAAAATAAAGAGCTGCATGTACCCATAGATATTTTTTAACTATACTTTTATAATTTTATAATTATCTAGTTCTAATGGACCGTATGGAGTGTCTAAATGGACACAACTTTTCCATTCCAACGAGAAAATGTGCAAACACGCAACCATTGATGCAAACAATATGAGATGATAGGAAAAATGTAATTACAGTGCTTTTGTGTTTGCTTGTAACTTTGCATTTACTGATTAAATCTGTGCTCACTTCTCAAATGTTTGGTTCTCTCTCAAAAATATAAGGTGAGATGGAAGGAAGAGCTATATTTCAATGCTTTTCTGTATGTTTCTTGCATTAATTCAGAACTTTTATGGGAAAACGTTAAAGCTTTACAAGTGAATGGATAGAAAATAAAAATATGGAGAATATGCTGTAATCACCTGTAATATATAGCTTTTTTCATGTTAGACATTAGTGCAGCACACGGGGACATGGCAAAAAAGACATTTGATAATACTTAATTGTTGTATTTTAATATAAAAATAACTACATTTACATTAGTCATTTAGCAGACGCTGGTTTCCATATTAAAAATTGTGGGTTGAATATTTTATCTTATATACTAAGACATAAAACAGGGTAATGAAAGTGTAGAATGAGGAATGGATTATCTGTCAGTCAGTGCCAGTATGACTCATTTCAGGAATGTAAGTCACAGCTGCATCTGCTGCCTGCACGTAACCCATGTGTTCTCTGCGCCCAACCCTCTCGCTCAGCATTTTGATGTTTTATGATATTGGACAGTCAGTTAATCTATAATCCCATGATCAAAAGGCTTCTGGCATGTGGAATGTGAGGTCAACAGTAACACCAAATAAGGGCATCATCATTAGTCTATAATTGTCTTATAAAGGTTGTGAAGGTTTTATTTTTCGCTTTGTGTTTTCTCCAATGTTGCAGCAAGACATTCAGACAAGCTTTAGGCAATAAATTATAGTTTTATTCATTATATTGTGAACAGTATAAGGTGCAATTGTGTTATACAACTGTATGTCCAAACCAACAGATGTTGAGCAGCTTTTTATGTTTTGCATGCATTAATATGCTTAAAACATGCTGTCTAAATGTTTATCTTGCATTGATACTAGAAAATTCAGAGCATTTTCTTGTAAAATAATGCACTTCAAGTGTGAGTTGAATTTATTGTTTTCGGACACTGCTATTTGCAATGCATGAAAATGTATTAAAGTTTAAATGCATATTGCTGTAAATGCAGTTACTTGAACTTCAGAGTGCTTTTGATCCATGTAAACATAAGAAGGACTTAAATACATATTTATATGTAATTTCATAATTACTTCTATTGTCATTCAAAAACTGTTTGGTTGTACTGAGGACTGACAAGCATTTAAATTAAACTAAAATATACTTTTATTTCTATTGAAAATGGTATGTCATGTATATGCATATATTTGCATATTTGTAATAAGGAAGTTGCGATTTGGTACATTTAAAATATATTGATTTTAATGTAATATTGCACAGTTCAACTGATAATCAAGTACTCGCACATCAAAATAAGTGTACTTTAAAGCACAACAAAATATTATTGAAACAATGGTTTAAATTGTACTTAGAAATGTAGAAATTTTAATTTGGTATTATTAAAAAAAAATGCTTAAGTGCATTCAAAAGATAGTTAATCCAATATAGGTGACTTTGTTTCTTCAGTAGAACCAAACAATGATTTTTAATTCAAACCGTTGCAGTCTGTCAGTCTTATAATGGAATCACGGCTTTGCGAGTCAAAAAAAATCGTCACCTATCTCTCCAATGTACCATTGAGACTCCTAATTGAGATTGTAGATAGAGTGTCAGTGGTAGAAAATGAAATAAATACTGTTCAGTTTCTTGCACAGACTGATCATTTTGTGTTTTTACACATCAGTGTGTCATCACGAACCGCATTGTTTATGTATGTTTTTAATTAAGCGTGCTTCTTAATTAAAAGGGTTTATCTGAAATCATCTCGTGACATGCAAGCAGAAGCAAGGTTTGACAAAGTTTATTGTCTGTGAACAAGCAAAAATAGATGGGGAAGGGCCCTCACGACACCATTCCCATGCTCCCACAAACACACAACATCTGTAAATCCTTAAATGATCCACCAACAAAAGAGATACATACATTCTCTTTCATGTGGCCCAACCCTGAAAAGGGATTGTTCATGAAAGCCCCTCTTTGGTTCCTTTGAGAAACAGGGAAAGACGATTTCCTTACAAGCTTCAATCTCTTTTTTCAAGGAGGTTGCTTTCTTACCTGCCTGTAAAGTTTAGGTCCAAAATGATTCTTCTGCTTTCACTCAGTCTTTCAAGCTCCAGTTCGAAAGTCTGTTTGTTGAAGGTTTGACCATCTTTGGAGTTTCCTAGGGAACTTGCAGCTTTGTGCTTTGTTTAGAGTCATGTGGCAAAGGTGAATGAGCAAACCTATTATGTAGTCAATGGATACAACAACAAAACCTCGTATGAGCTCCATGTAATTATGTGTTTCAGTGTTAAACCAGGGCACCGGTTCCAATAAGACTGCTCAGCGTTTCCATGATTTCTTTTCTGATTTCATACTTGACAAATGTGTTGACATGTTTAGCGTGATTGATCTATCTACATTCTGTGCATTTTGTCATTGGAAAGCTAGCGAACTACAAAAACAGCAAAGATTGTGAAATACATCGCAGATGGATTAACATCCCGTTCCCCTCCCCAGCCTTCCACCCATTGTTAAACTGTCAGGGCATGATGATGGCTGCTAGCTAAAGAAAAGCATGTTTTAGATTTACAAGCATGTGCATTCATTCCAAAAGCATGAACCTTTGTTTCCAATAAAAATAACGATTTGTCCATCTATTACAATTATGAATAAGTGGCCTGATAGTCAGAATTTTGTTATCATTTAGGTCTTTTGTCTCCTTCTTGAGTTTCGAATTCTGAGTCTCCTTTACTTGCCAGATATGCCCTGTCTTTCTGTCAGCACACTGGCCAATGCAAGCCCCATGATCCTTTCATGCGGCTGACTTATGTCAGTTCTACAAACGTACATTACCTTGCAGTGCAGGTGATGTAATGTCCACTGAGAGCACGCTTGTGAGAATAGTTGAACTGGAATACGATTTTAAATTTTGGCATTTCAACTACCAAGCATAATAAAATTGCTCTGTCTGATGGGTTTTACAATGAGGGAAATGTGTTTATATATATATATATATATATATATATATATATATATATATATATATATATATATATATATATATATATATAAACAGTTACAATCAAAATTACTCAACCCCTCAGAGACTGCAGTACTTTACAAACACAAGTTTTCTGAAGATCCAAGATAAAATTAAAATAGCATCTATAACAGTTCACTGGCATATTAAAAGTGATATTTTCAATATATAATGTAATATTCTTGAGTTATAAGATTTTTAAAATAATACTGCTATGTCATAATTATTCAACCCCTATTCAACATTGCTGTTTTTAAATCACTTATTTGCATGATGGGGAATAAAACAGTCTCAAAACACAATTAAGCCTTTAGAAACTCTATTAAAAACAGAATTAGCTTGAGCTGTTACACATACAGTTAGCCCATGCATGTGTTGAAGTTGAGTAGCAAAAATGTCAACAGAGATCTCACAAAAGCTAAAGAGAATAAATATTGTATTACTGTAGAAAGGCTAAGGCTATTAGTAGGCTTTTGAGTTGAGAGCGTTTGGAAGTTGTGACATTACCGTGAGGAAAAAAAAACATCATCCAAAACAAACCATGGCTAACAGTCAGATTCAGCCGTTTATTTATGATCCAGAATCAGATCCAGAGGCTGAAATTTAACAAGAGCAGCATCAGCAGCAACGACTACAACAGCGTCTCTATGTGGTATGTATTGAAACTGTATATATTTGCTTATGTAACCCCTCTCTCCCGTGTCCTTTCTGACGCTCCTCACACACAAGCGGGGCTCGAACCCGGGTCTCCTCTAACAAGGAGGCTAAATGGCTACAGCCACTAGCGTCTGTGGCTAGTGCGTCTCTTGAGATCGGGGAGGTTTACCTGCACAGCACTACTCGCTGGCCTCGGTTACACTGAGAGGTTTTGGAAAATGACTAAGTTCCACTTTATGTCGTCTTTTTTTTCTTTAAAGGTGTACAAGGTTTACTTGATGTGCTCACGCGCCGATAGCTAAGTTAACAACACAGAGATATTTGAAGCAGTATTACTCACCGCCTGCAGTTCAAACACACGATCGTGACCCTTTTTCGTTGGGATTGCATCATCCTTAAGAAATAAATGATATGCAAATCCGGCGTCAAACTGGGCCTTGTTTGTAAAACAAGCATCTTCGAAATGCAGGGAACAAACAAAAACACTTGCACAACTCTGTTGATGCTCTGTAAAAATAAACTCCATCCACTGGTCCCTTGATGCTGTTTCTCTTTTGGTAATCTGTGCAGGGTTGTCTTGCCCTCGCAACCAAAAACACACTTCTTTTGTGACATTTCGCTCTCGCTCTGGTCAGTGAATGTGTCGTCTCTGCTCTGCTATACGGGAAGCGCGCTCTTCCGGCAGAAGTGCCCTTTTTAAAAGTTCCTAGACACACAGTTCTCAGCCTTATTTATTAGCTTAAAGTGTGTTGTACCAGAAAACCTTTGAGGGTGTTGAAGAAAAAGCACAATATCAGAAAATGTTTAATCAGAGCAACACATTTTTTTTTTCCAATGTTAAGCCAAAGACTTGCAAGATGACTCGATGAAAGGAGGGAAACCATTTCAATGCAGTGTGTAAGAAGAACACTAGACAAGTATGGCCTTGAGGTTGAGACATCTTGATGAATACCACTCTTGATCAAGAAGAACAAAAGGCAGACATGAACGTGATAAAGTATTTGTGTAGACCTGTGGAGCTCTGGAGGAATGTTTTATGGGGTGATGTGACCGAACTGGAACTTTTTGGATCCATGGATCAGCGGTATGGGCTTTCTTAACTTTAGCAGGAAGTAGAAATCATGACTGTATGAAGGATATTATGGATTCTTTGAAGTATCAGGGCATTTTGACAAGAATTGTGATGCCTTTGGTGCAAAGACTGAAGCTGATGATCAATGGACTTTGCTGCTGGACAGTCATCCCAAAGTACATCATCCAAATCTACTTCTGCTTGGTTCAGGGATCAGTCACAGAATGTACTTGAGTGGCCTGTTCAGTCTCAAGAATTTAATTCTCATTGAAAATAGCTGGTTAAAAAAAAAAAAAAAAGCAGTGGTCAATCTGAAAACCAAAGATTATCAGTGATCTGTAAACTTTTTCAGGCAATTTTTTTTTTGAGCCAAGACTTTAGTAGAGAGGTGACAGAAGCTTCTAATCACTTACAGAGAGCGTTTCTTATAGTGGTTTGAAAGAATAAAAGATTCTGCACAAAATTTGAGTTTTGGGAGATTTAATAATATGAACATAAATGTTTAGAGCCAATTTGAATATCATCATGATTCATCAGTGCTCCATTTTCAGAATCACTCAAAAGTGTATTAACAAACTCTCTCTAATACTTTACTGATGCCTTTGTTGAGTTGTTTTTCATGTCTCGATCATCGTTTCTGTATAATGACATCTTTCCCAACAGCCAACTATATAGCGTTATAAAGAGAATATCTCAGCATATTATGGATTCACACTTTATCCGGTGACAGGCAGGGGTCCAGTTTTCTGCTTTACATCCCAGACCTCTTTCTTTTCTCCATTCTTCTGTTGATTTTCACATATGGAGCCAAGCTTGCTGCTATATAAACATCCTATCATGTGTATTAGCAGAACCACATTGCATTAATTGCCTACTAGCAGTGAAAACAGATACCAACCGCTCCAAGCTCTTCAATGATCTTCCTTATTATTTTAGCACTAAAGCATGATAACACACATTCTGTTGTAATGCCATTTGCTTGGTGCTGTGCTTGTGTTGGCTAAAAGACAGAGGTCGATTGACCTCCATGTATAAATTCAGCATTTAATTTGTTCAGGCTCAGAATGGAGCTCATAAGCCATGTAACAGTGTTTCCTATTCCTGTTTTCCAAGTGCATATTCCTGGTGTTACTGGGCACGATTCATCAGTAGACAAACAAGATGTCATCACTTCGTCTTCTGAGAAAACATTATCTTTTCAGTTGATGACACAGATTTAAAGGGATACTCCACCCCAATCTAAAAACTTCTCTCAACATTTACTCAGTGTCATGTCATGCCAGAACGTACTTTCTTTCTGTATGTACTTTCTTTGTTCTGTGTGATACAAACAGAGATTTTTAGAAAACTAATCCATCTCTGTGAGTCTATATAATGTAAGTGGATGCGACCCTCAATGCTGATGCTTCAAAAACCATGCAAAATAAAACTGTAATCCATACGACCTCAGTTGATGAAACAGTGACGACTGAAGCAAAACAATAGGAGTTACTACTAATATTTATATGTTTTAAACTGTAAACCATTGTTTTCCATGCTTCACATCGCACTTCCATCACAGATATGTCAAGTGAACACACGTATGACAGTTTTCTGTAAGCAATGTGTTAGAGATATTTTTCTCACAAACCTTTACTGTAGTTTAGCTTCAGAAGACATTGAGGGGCAGTCAAATTTAAGGGTCCAATCCACTTATATGGGCTCAGAGATGTTCCACAGAAAAAAAAATAAAGCCATACATACACGAGAAGGCATGAAGGTAAGTAAATAATTAAATTATATATTATTTTTTTTTGCTGGGAGTATCTCTTTAATCCTACATATACTGTACACTGTTATCAGGTCTTACAAAGTTACCATTTAAAAGGTAAATTCATGTTTCTCTCAATTTCTGAAATTATTCTTGTATGTCTAACACCCTTTGGATCACAAGATACAGATCCTGCTTTCAAACATATGAAGTTTATTATGACAGAAACATTTTAACATAGATTTTGAGTAATGCTGAAGATGAAGTACCAGTCTTTGGCTAAGTGGAGCATATTTAATAAACAGCACAGGAACAGCACATATTTCAAGCTGTCACATTGTTTTAAGTTCATGCTTGTTCACATTCATCTTCTCATCAACTTCGGGCAGTGGCTTCTTAAAAAAAAAAAATAATAATATTTGCTACAATTGGCAACCCATGAAGTAATAAAAAACAGATGTATTGAAAGAATAACTTCACATTATAGCTCTTCCATGGCTTTGCGCTCCATTAAGACAAACAATGGAAAGACAATGAACTGACTCTATATAACTCTCCGGTGCTCCTGGATTCAGAGATGCTGCTATTTCCTTCATAAAAACCCCACAGACAATTCCATGGAATGAGAATTTGGACCAGATCCTTGTCTTCCCGCTCAAGTTGTGCCCTGCCAACATCTGCTCTTTTGAAGACACCAGTAAATCCACTTTTATATTACTCTTTAAATTTCTACCCAACATATGCAGATACTGCTGTCCACCTCAGCTCGCTGGAGGAGAGTTTCAGAGCTTTGTGTAACTACACTTATGTGTTTTTGTAAATGAGGCTAACAGGGTCTATCAACTCCACTGTTTTTATGTCATTTTGGCCTTTTATATGATCGTTAAAGGAATAGTTCACCCATATTCAATATATCATACAAGTCATCCATATGACTTGTGTGCTATATTGCAAGACTTGTGAAATCATACAATAGTTTTATGGTTCTTGAAATACACCTCTGGTTCAACTCAGACACATCATCAGTGATGTATCCTTGGTTCATTGGGTGTTTCAGCTCTCACAACATCATACACCCTCACCTAGGCAACCCAGCCAGGGTTGATCAGAACCTGGCTTGTGTCTGAGTAGCTTGTGTGATCACCACAGATCACCCCGCTTGATCCACAGCCACCTTGATGCCTTTTCGGCAGCATCCATTATGTTCTTGATGGCTTTCCTGCAGTCCCTTCACTCTAAGCATCTTGAGGGCCCTGATGAGTGACTGGCCGATGAATCCTCTACACCCATCGGGTCCTCCACCCCCTGCTTCAGCATTTGCCTGCCAGCTCCTAGTACTTGGATCTCTTCCTCTCAAAAGCCTCCTCCATCTGTTCTTCCCAGGGAACTGTCAACTCCTGCAGGACCATCTTGCCTTGTTATTTCTGACACTATGACAATGTCTGGCCTGAGCGTGGTCTCTGCAATGTTTTCTGGGAATTTGAGCTTTCTCCCTAGGTCGACCTTCAGCTGACCTTGTGTATCTGCCAAGCCCCAGCGGAAGAGATTGGATGGAGTGGGGGGGGGGGGGCATCATATACAGACTGAACCAGGAATTTGATCCGATGTGGCTAAGACTTCCACAATTCTGTCCATGATATCTTCCAGTCTGCCACCTGCTCCCATTGGGTCCATGCCCCCTGCTGCCGCATTCCTACTGACCTACTGCTGCAAGCTTCTTCCAGCCCAGTTCGGACGTCATCTTGGATCAGATGTCGCCTTTCCTTTCCCTTCGCCTTGTTAAAGCAAGGTCTTTGATTGCTCCCAAGTCCTGGCCGTCCAGATGCCACTGTCCCCACCAGCTCACTATGTCGCAGTCGTGACTCAGCCTGGTCTACTGCCTCTTGGGTAGAAGACTTTGATTCATCATCTTTTCACTTTCCCGGTTCCAGGTGTAGCCCAACTTTTTTCCAAACACATTTTCCACAAGATTTCAGCGTCAGGTGTTTTTTGGCCTTTCTCTTTTCCTTTTTCCTAGAGGGTTCCTAGTCAGGGCTTGTTTGAGATTTCAGATTTCACAATTTAAGTGTTTATTCTAGTTGTCTTTGTTGCATTCATGAGATCATGAGGAAAACTGTGATGTCTGATTCTTACATCTTGCATATTTTCTATGCAATGGTTGGCTCAATTCACAAAACCTAAATAATGAATTCACAAATCAGACTGATTCAGTACTTGGGTTCAACTTGCTGACACAGTGGTACATTGTTGCCGTATTTAACAGATCTGACTGTCAGCAAATAAGAACTTATTTTGGTATTTTCCTCAAAGCTATTAAATGACTTCAGAAGACTTGAAATAGAGTGCAGAATCATATGGACTACTTGCATGGATCTTACTTATCCTGTTGAGGCTTACAATCTCATTCCAAATTTAAAAAAAGATTGACCAGTACAATTTTCAAAATTCCTCCTATTGTGCTTTCCAGAATAAAAAGAATACAGTTGGAACATGAGGCTAGATAAATTACAATTTCTTAGTGAACTATCCTTTTATCTTGAGTTTTAGCATGACAGTTTGTGAAGTGGCTTGATCTTAGTGCAGCTTTTGATACTGTTGATCATAGTCTTTTACTTTCCTGTTTTGAAAGTCTGTCAGGAACACCTTTAAACCGGTTTTAATTCCTATTTTACTGACTTTCCCCAGTTAAATTCTATGGGTGGTTACAGGTCTGAGATTAGCTTTATATGTACTGGTGTTCCTCAAGGCTCCGTTTTAGAGCCTTTACTGTTCACCATTTACTTTTCACCGCACGGGTGTCTGCTTGGTCTACACTACCACTTCTATTCTGATAATACTCAAATCAATGCACTTAAAACCTGGTGAAAGTCTTGATGTATGCTATCTGTCTGATTGTATTTCTGAGATAAAAACATGGATGAATAATAACTTCCTCTGCTTTTCTTTTTTATATTAGCATTCGCTTGTTGAAGTTTGTTATATGTATTTCATTTATTGTGTGTTGCTTATTTTTCGTACAGTGCTTTAAGAAGTTTATTATTATTATTATTATTATTATTATTATAATTATTATTATTATTCTTTCCTTATCCACTCTCTTCATACACCAATGCTCACAAACTTAAACCTTGTCAGATTCAGTTCTGGGTGACAGAACAGTTTAAACCTTCCTTTTCACCCCTTGTTTGTGTTGGCACATCTGAATCTCATTGGCTTCAAAGTCCGTTGCAGAACAAGGCATAACAATCTATTACAATACGAGCCAGGAGAGATCCAGGGTGATCTGATTTCACAACATATGGCATCACCTGTTCTCAAGCATATCGTTCCTCCCAGCATATCCCATTCAAACATCTGTGGCCAATTTATCATTCTCACTTTAAACAAAGGATTTTTCAGATGGCTGACTGAATATACTCTCAAGCCCATAATGCACTAAATCCTGCTATATCACTCACAGCATATTTCAGCATGTCATAGAGAAGAATGTAATACACCCTATTTTTGACCCACATTATGGAGGTTGGGTGGGTTAATTATTAATTAAATTAAAAAAATGATTTGATTTAGCTTTAAACCTTTGGATCAGATTGCATGAGTTAAAAGGTAGAGGAAATTAGCACAAACGGTCACACATGGAGGTTGTAAATTGTTACAAAATCTCAGTATATTGCAATGAAATCATGTATATATTCAAAAATGTTAGTTTCATGTTTTTGTACATTACACAAACATTCAAAAATGTGGGGTCAATACGATTATTATTAAATATATTTCTAATGTTCTAAATGATAGTTCTGTAATGCTCTATTTCAAATAGACTGTTCATCTGAATTTACTCAAAAACAAAAAAAAAAAGTATCACTATTTCCAAAAAAATTTAATTTGATCAAAAATCAGCATATTAAATTAATTTCTAAAGGATCATGTGAGACTGAAGTCTGGAGTAATGGCTGCTGAAAATTCAGCTTTGCCATAGAAGAAATAAATTACATTTTAAAATATATTAGAAATTGAAATTATATTTTACATGATCAGCCTACTGTGTTTTTAGAAGTGTGACAACTAGCATTGTTCTCTTCTGTATAAAAATAAATATGCCCACCCGCAAAATTCAACTCTCAGCTCAACTGAGCAGTGCATCACACATAAAAATGAATAAAAGCTGAAGTTAGAAAATAATTGCTCATGTGTGTCATTTAAAAAACATAGCAGACCAGATGAAGGGTTTTATTTACCTAAGACCTCCGCCTTTTCTGGCTTGTATAAGCATCACCTGGACCATTAGGTGATGTCATCAGGCCTTTTTCTGAGGGACTCTTTAAGGCATTAGTTAGAATAATAAATGTAAGTGCATGTTTTGGGTTCAGGTTACTGGGTTGTTTCCTCACGTTGGGTCCAGAGAGGAACATTATAGCTCTTCCATGAAAACAATGAGACAATGATTAGTGCTTTTGTTAAATATTGTACACGCACTCTAACCTTGCATGGAAAATTAGAGAAATATCATTCTATTTAGTGATAGATTGTGTGAATTTTTATGTGTGAAAAAGCTAAAATTGATGCAATAATAATTTTGCAGGATTGGGGTGCAATAAAATGCTATACCATTTATTGCTAGAGATTCAATGTCATTTTTTTATTTTTAAAAGGCTGTCCAGAAACACAAATTAATTTACAGCATGAGTGAATAATGCTTTTTTTATTAGATATTTGTTGCACAAGGAAATACAAGAATGATTCCAACTAATCATTTTAGTTTTATGGCAGAGCACATGCCCTTGGGGAGTGCCGTTGTTGACAGCAGCCTTTTCTTAAGTATTTTCTCAAAGACCGGAGCAATGAGACGTTTTGATATGATTCTGATTATTCATGGCTTCCAGGCAACTGGAATCTCCTTCATCTAGAGAGACCAAGAATAAGTGATAATATCTCAACAGTCCACTGCTTTCCAACCAAATGAGAGAACATTTCTGCAGAAGAATAACATATTTCAGCATTCTGTTTTTCTTGTCTGTTGTATTACAGACAATCAGTCCAAAGTTACATCAATATTCATGTCTGCATCTATGATTGTATTCTATAATGTTTCAGCTTCTTCCAGTTCTCATGGGATTTTTATTCCGAGTTATTTTGCATTTAACTTTGTTTCAGACATGTGTTTAAAAACACATAAAGCTGGGCTTACGGGAATTTTTTTTTTGTTTTATTTCTGCAAAACTTAAAAAACATGGCTATATATACAATTCACTGCAGTTTCCAGCTGAAATGAACACACTAGGGCAGTAAAATGCCAACAACGTTTATTCATTTTTGGGCAGTTTATGGCAGTTTATCGATTAATAAGGACTTATTCCACGCTGTTCATTGCACAATACTATGTTATAACATCAAAACACATTTGCCATAATGTATGATTTGTACATTTTGATGTTTTCATCACATAAACAGCTCTATTTTTATGGTTTTTCACTAGTCACTATAAAAGAGCTCAAAGACTTATACAAACTAGCTCAAATGACATGATTGCTTAAACAAATGCTTTTACAACATCTCATGCAAGACTCAGTGTTCTAAAAATGTGACATTTTTCCCATTCCAGTGCTCGCATCTTGGGATTTTCAAAGCAAAAATCAGTTCTGTGTGAATGGCCTTAAAAAGTTACTTAAATAGCTCACATAATTTGTTAAGAAATGTTCATAATGAAATATCAGATTCTGACAAATTACAGCGCACTTGATTAATTTATTAGTTAGTTATGCAACAAGTAATATCAACAACGTGTGCACACTCTGCTTATTAAACACACAGGGACTCACAGCAGCCCACAAACATGCTAAATAGTAAAAATGAAAGGATTACAATGTAAAAGATAATTATTGTGCCCTGTACATGATCTGCTTGCGCACTTTAACCTCATGCATGAGCAGGACCTTTCCTCTCTGGAAAAGCTTTCAGTCTTTGCTCTTGCAAATTCCGCCATATAAATAGTGAATCTGCCATGGCGCGAGCCCAACAAAGATGTGGGAGATGAGACTCTGATTGGTTTATTGCATTTTACACCCAGAACACACCCATGACTCATTACGAGAATAGGTACAAACCTTTTGGACAGCTTTAGACCATGCACTTAGATCAAAATATGTGTAATATGATGTAAAATTTGACCCTTTGTCTATGTGGCACCATCAACATTGTTTGTTTGAGGATCCCAGTTAGCTAAGCCCAGTAACAGCTCAACCACTGGTGCTAGTTTGAGGCAGAACTATCTGTTTTACTCACCAATGACAGCTTGTAGAAGTGTTCAGGGAAACCTGTTTGAAAATAGTCACTATTTTCACATTGAATCGCATTTGGTGATACTATAGTGGCACTAAAATTACATACTTCATCTTGGATCCACGTTTCATTTAGATTGCATATTGTATTAGCCTACTCTGGAACATTGATTAGAAATGTATTACCTCTTTACCTTGTGTTTATTGTGCTTGTTTGACCCCCTCATTCGAGATACTTTCACAGCTGAGTGACTTGAATCACAAGGTTTATTTACAGAATTACGTTGTCTTCAGTGGTGCTGAACTCAGTCTGGACAGCACACAAGAGTTGATTATTCTGGCATTTGGCAGCATGCTTTGTGTGTGCAAGTGTTTGTGTGGATGGATGGGTGATTGAGTGTGTGTTTGTGTGTGCTAAGTGTATATTTCTCTTGTCAACTTTAAACCGAGCAGTTGGGTAACCCTGTCGCCATGTTTTGTTGCATATTTTTGGTCGTTCAAGCAGCATTGCCTATCCTGACAAATCAATAAAAAGTTTTATTTTTTGTAAGTTTTTTTTTTTTTTTTTTTGCATCATAAAATTTTATGTGTTTTGTCTTTTGTGTTTCTCCTTTAGTGTGTCATCCCTCAATGTGTCTGGAAGTAATCTGTTCTGCTTGTTTTTGTAGGTTTGTTACTCTTAACAGTACATGGCAAATGTGGAATTTTTCTTTGGAGAGTACCAATTATAGTTATTTGTGAAACCTTCCCTTGTGAAAAATAAGTGTTCTAAATTGTATTGAAATAAAAGGCCACTGAAGTGTACTTAGAGTGGAGTTTTATGACACTTTCTTAACACTTGAGTGCACTGTTAAAAAAAAGTGCACTTTGTAAAAATGTCAGTTTAAATGATAAACTATAAGTTTTATTTTAATATCATTTTTTAAGTAACATTTTGTTGTTCTTTAAACCACTTATATTGATGTGTTTACCAACATACTAGGATATTTTAGTATCCAGCAGTACACTTTAACCCAAGTTATTCTGAAATGACATGTGAAGATGTATTTATGTCCTCCTAAAGTGGGTCAAAAACACTCATAGGTTCAACTAATTGCATTTAACATTCATTTAATCTATAATACCTTTTTAATTTAATTAGAATTAACATGCAATCAAGTGTCCGAAAACATTACATTAAATTCACACTAAAGTATATTTTTTTATATTACTTAATTTAAAGTGTTATTTTTCACCAGAGCTGCCTCACATTGTTACAAATATCTTATGCCCCCAAAAATCAATAAATAAATTACTATTTTTAACAATGACAATTTCTGACCATCTGACTTCTGTATAAAAATACATATCACCACATACTTACCATTGGAAAAGATTTCTATTGCTTTCTATCATGCCTTAAGTGGAGTAATGCTGCTTTGTGGTAAATGTGCCCCTTGTGGTTCAGCATATAAGATGTATGTCCTTAGCTTCCTGTATGTGACCCTTCTTGTCAGTTCTGTTTCCTCTGTTTGAGACTTTGAACACAGTAGGTTAGCCCTTGTGACCATAGTTTACATCACAGTCTGAAAATGTGGAGCTTTTTCTGTCACAACACGGGCCATTATTCTCTCTCTCGACTCTCTTCCCATGAATGACATTTACTCTAAATGAAGACAAACTACATTAATTCAGCTTCCTGTTGCAGTTGAATCTCTCAGCACTGTGGTTGATGAACATTACACCAAGGCCCACTCAAATACAGTTCACTTTATGAACAATCACGCTTCGAGTCCATGAAGACATCTCTTCTAAAACACCATGCCTTGGGTCAGTTTCTTCTGCAATATTTCTGTTTTTTTTTTCAGGCAGTGATACTATATATGAAAGTGAAGTATGACAGTATTCAAAGATCTGAACATAAATCTCTCATTTGTCATCATTAGTGGGACCTCTGAATTATTCTCATTCTTCAGATTTGACTGAATCATTTTTAAAGACTGCAGAGAGTGTATTTTTTTTATTTTTTAAATGACTTCCTACAGTGACTGTTCACTATGTGTGTGTGTGTGTGTGTGTGTGTGTGTGTGTGTGTGTGTGTAAGTCACGAGGGCTACTTCTTTGCTGATTAGGGCTGTTCATACAGTACCCCTCACATCCTGTTAGCAAAAGCTTGCACTGCACAACGGGACACACTTAATACTTGCCATCTATTTCTGAAAGAGATCGGTCTGACTTCTTTTTAAGCATAGACTTCAGTCAGTGTTGAAGAATCTATTTTGAAATTGTGTCTTGAGTTAGACTAAGTCATCTTTTTGAAAGAGAATCAATTGGTACGAACCAATTCACTAGAAGGATTCAGATTTTTTTTTGCCAGTTCTCTGAGAAAGAGAGAGAGAGAGAGAGAGAGAGAGACAGAGAGAGAGAAAGAGAGTTGTTTAGTACATTACTATATGATTCAGATTTTTTCAATGCTACATATAGGAGAAAGAATCATTTAGAATGAATTCACTAAAATGGTTCATTAGAATGTGTCAGAGATTTCTACACTATTTGTGCAGTAGAACCGTCTATAGGATGAACTGATTCACCAGAATGATTCAGACGTTTAACACTAGGTTATATGAGAGAGGACTGTTTAGACAAAACTGATTGATAATAAATGATAATGATTTCACAGTGCCCCAAGAGAAAGAATAGTTTCAGATGAATCGACTGACTGGAATAACTTTCATTTCCAGCGTTACATATGAGATGTAAAATCGTTTAGGACAAAACGATTAATTAGAAAGATTGAGACTTCAGTGAAACAAATGACAGAGATGAATGTTTAGAACAAACCAGTTCATGAAAATCATTATAAGTTTTCTAATACCCTGAGAGTTGTTTAAGATTAATTGACTCACTAGAATGATTTAGATTTTCCAAAGCTACATATAAAAGAAATAATTATTTAGAATTAATCAATTCACTAGAATGATTCTGCCTTTTGCAATGTAATGTAAATGTAAAGTATGAGTCAGTTGTTCCCCAACACGGCTTTTAATTAACTAATATAACTTGTTGCAGACTTCACATTTTTCTTGTTTTCTATTGGCGGCTTTCTACAGAGGAACCAATTAAATAATTTCTCAGTGTTGTAATAAATCAAATATGACTTGAATCGCAGCCAGACAATTACAAACTCAATTGCCAAATCAACATGTGGAGGACGTCTGGGTGCTTCTTGCAGTGTTATTGTCATAATGAGTTTCAATCCCCTTGTGGTCAAGCTTCAGATTTTGTTGTGTACTCCTTAAATGCATTCAGAGATCACTGAATTAAAGACTGCTGTGGAACGTAACCTCAATGAGCTCCAATGAAATCAACTAAATCCAGTTATGCCTTCAGTGGAGGACAAAGCCTCTGATGGGCAGGAATGGAAATCCCCTTTTTGAGTGAGCAGTCATGTACAAAATTTAAGAACTTGTTGACCCTTTTGACATTTAGTTCTTGAACCTCTGGGACTAAGTGTTCAATGGCTTCAGAATCTGTTTATTTAGTGTTTTTGAAGGAATAGATGACTCAAAGTCCCAGCGTTGTAATTTGGATTAGGGTGTGTGTTGGAAAGGTTGACTAGATTCTCCAACACTGGACTTGTAGGGAAGCCAAGAGGACCTTTAGGGGGTCTGGGACATTGGAGCTACACAACACTAACCCACTACGGCTCATTTGTCTTCTCAGTTTAATCACATTAATGACATCTTGCACCAAATATGACAACCTGCAGCTTTTATTAGGGTCATGAGTGAGGTCTATGTGTCTTGATGCCCATGTTAACAAAGAAACCCAAGCACATAAAACAAATCCTCATCCCGCTGTGCATTTGAGCTGTAGTCTAACAGATAGATGTGGTTTATTTGTGCATCATTGATGGAGTACTGATGTTGGCTTGGAGTTCTGCTGTGCAAGACTTTGGCTCATGTTTAAGTGTCTTGTGGGTGAATTCAGATGCAAACCCTCCACGCATTAAAGCCAAACCTCCACCCTGTTCCTCCAACAATGTACTATACCTCTTCATCCACACACCCTATCGTGTCAGTCAATCATCAGCACACCCAGACCTCCCAAAATACAACAATGACCTCATGAAAACACTTTATCTGAGTTTCCTCTTTCCTGCTTTGACAGAATGAATGTGACCTCAAACCTGGAAGACCAGAAATCTGCGTGCCATTTGCGCATAAACACCCACTGATTTGCTTACAGGAAAAAGTGTTATTAATGGATTTGAGCATGTAACTAAATGGTTTCTAGGGTGCTCTGTGTAGTTTCTACTGTTTCAGCTTTTCTCCATATACTGACAGTCAATGGGGTTCAAAACAACTCTGGAACCCATAGATTTTCATTGTGGATAAATTTCTATATTTTCATTGTGGCTAAATTTCTCTATTTTGTGTTCAACATAAGAAAGGAAGTCATATACGTTTGAAATGTGAGGGTGAGTAAATGATGAGAATGATCAGTTATGGGTCAACTATTCTTGGTATGATCAATAGCAACATTGTGAAAAAGAAGTGAACTTAAATGTGAAATATTAGTGCACTTCAAACCTTAAAAAGTATATTCTTAAAAAGCTATGCTGGAAAATTATGTTATATGAAGTAAAAGGCCACTTAAAGGGTTACTCCACCCAAATTATAATTTTCTTTCCCTTAATCACTTACCACCATGTCATTCCAAACCTTTAAAAGCTTTGTTCCTCTTTGGAACACAATTTAAGATATTTTGGATGAAAACCAGTAGGCTTGAGACTGTCCCATAGACTGACAAATAAATAACAGTGTCAAGGTCCAGGAAAGTATGAAAAGCATCGTCAGAATACTCCATCTGCCATCAGTGATTCTACCGTAACGTTATGAAGCGATGAGAGTACATTTTGCACACAACGAAAACAAAAATAATGACTTTATTCAACAATTCCTCTCCTCTCTTTCTCTCCAAATCAGCGTAACACGGTTTTGGCAAATCGGAGCTGTACGCAGATGGCATATTCTCCGCGCTGCGCTGATGCATTGTTTGCTTTCAAACCAAAGCATAAATACACTTATATAAATGTATCCATATAGCGCGGCTGATACAGAAGAGCGTACGCCAAAATGAGGCTATGCTGATTTGGAGAGACACAGAGAGGAAGAGGAATTGTTGAATAAAGTCGTTATTTTTGTTTTCTTTGTGTACAAAAAGTATTCTTGTCGCTTTATAATATTACGGTTAAATCATTGATGGCAGATGGACTATTCTGACAATGCTTGAGACTGTTATTTATTTATCAGTATATGGTACAGTCTCAAGCCTACCGGTTTTCATCCCAAATATGTTAAATTGTATTCCAAAGATGAACAAAGTTTTTGCGGGTTTGGAACAACATGGGGGTGAATGATTAATGACACAATTTTCATTTTGGGATGGAGTATCTCTTTTAAGTGTACAATTATGAATATGTTTTAAAGTACACTTTGTATTGATGTCAAATTAATAATTTTGCTTTGAAGTATTTGTAAATCAATAAGAAATAAATAATTACACTATATGTAATTATGTAATTGCATATATAAAAAATTATCAAGTCCTACTGCAAAGTGCATTCAATATAATTTTAAACTTTAATACATTTTTATTTAATTGCAATTAACATGCAATTAATTTTTAAAAATACTACATTTAGTTAACACTCAAGCATACTCTTTTATTTTAGTTATTTTATTATTTAAGTTCTATATTAAAGTACATTTCCTTCGACAAGGCCAAAATTGCTAATAATAAAGCATTAAATCGAATCTGATATTTATTTCCCACTATGTATAATGTGTTTTAAATCATATATTGCAACATTTTAAAAAGGTCAGACATCTGGAGATGGGGAGTTGTATGTCAAGTGACAATGATTTATTGAATCTGAACCATGTATGGTTGCATACTGTATTGAATACCACAAAGTGAAGTACAGAATGTAAAACATTACATTGTGCATTAGCAAATTCATATACAGCAAATGATTTTAGAGTATATTTATTTGAACTATTTTACACAAAATGTGACATTTTACAGATGAATGCAACATATAAAACACTGTAACTCATCCAGGAGTATTCATAAGTAAACATTTATGTTGAATGACTATAATATTAAATATTTTGGCATGATAAATCTGAAGTTTAATAACAGGAATATTGTAACACAACGCATTCTTGGAAATATTTACAATGAGAATGTTATATTTTACAAAATGAATATCTAAAATAATGAAATTTACATAGCATTCAAAATCCCGTTTGCTTTTAAATGATATTACTACACATTTTGCAAATCTTGAATGTAAGAATAAACATTACAGAAAGCTGTGTAAAACATTACGGTTACACTTTATGTCTGTTCAAAATCCTTAACTGTAGTATTTTTTACAGTAATAAACATTGGGGCCTGATTATTAACTAAATGAAAATGACTTGCTTTTTTATTTTTATTTATTTATTTATTTTATATTTTTCTGTATTCCCTCAAGATTTAATCATTGTGATCTTTTGATCGGACTGATCTTTTACATTACATGCATCAGAGTTATTTATCTCTGACAATTATAAATACTTCCTGTTTACTTATATTTTTTGTATCTGTCTGTAACGTACTGTTGTTGTTGATTCGACATTCCTTCACTGAGCCTTTATCTTTATCTCAATCACCATACCAATAAAGAGAACAATGGGCTCCCATAAATGCTGTATTTCCCTATGCACCAGGCCAAATTAAAGAAGAAGCCCACTGCTTCAGATTCTTCACTGACCCACAAAGTGAATATTGTAGGTCATCTGATGGCCATTGTCCCAGGCATACAGCACCTTATCTTTGGGATTGTAGTCCACTTGAGTCACAAAGGCATACTCATTAGTGAACGGCAAACGTGGAGCAGCTTCCGTGTTCGTGTGCGTATCGTAGGCATACAGGATCTCACCCTCTTTCTGGTTGTACACGTCAATGGCGTACAGCACGCCGCACACAATGAAGCAGTTTCCATACGAGCTGCGCTTCAGCCCAGTCCTCCATGTTGTCTCCTTCTTCATGGACAGGTCGCTTGGGTCCAGCTTGCTGATGATGATTACTTCGTGTTGCGAGTAGTCGTAATCCAGCGCTGGGTAGATCACCCAGAGACCGCTCTCGTCGACGGCGAAATCGATGTCTGAATGTCCTCGCCATTTCCACGGTGTGGTGTCCTCATACACCGCATCATGAAGCTGAGTCCAAGCTGCCACGAAGCGCATGCGCAAGTCATATTTGATGATGTTTTTGGTGAAGGCCCTGTTGTAATAGAAGGAACCGTTGAAGACCACATGACCGGTTCCTATCCAGTTGTAGGGAAGCTTGAAGAGGTTACTCCAGCGTCCTATCATTGATGAAGATATTCGAAAGATCTTGATTATGATTCAATTTGTTACGCTTTATGCATGTATAATTTATGTTAGCTACACAATACAGGCAGTCCATCATGGAGCAATATTCTCAACTACATGAATTGTGTTCCGCATCTTTAATGTTTTATTTATTTCTTTTTCAGTGCCTTTAGAGCCTTAAACTGGATTGTGCATGTTAAGCAAGCAAGAACTAAAAGTGACAGAACTCTTTAGTAAATTTGCCCCTCTTTGTTTTTTGTTTTTTTTACCTTGTCTGAAATTCTCCAGGTTGCGGAACTCCACCAGGTTATTGCCGTAGTAGTAGTTCGTAACGTAGATCTTGCTGTCTTTGGCCACTGGGTCTTTCATCCAGGCTCCTTCATTTCGTCCGTAACTGTGATGCTTCTCTGGCATCTCCACTGAAGCCAGTGTGCCCTCACAGTCTAAAGATTTACCTTTTCAAAGAAATCAGTCGAGATCTCCATATATCTACACACTGGTACCAGTATACTTCAAAAATACAGTTTGTGTATGAATAAATCATACCTGCTTTGTGCAAGTGTGTCTTTCCTCCACTGTCCATTGCTTTCTCTGTTGCTGGTGTGAACATGGTTGAATTCATGACAGGCACTTCACTGGTGGTTGCTAGTGTGGTGCTTGTTGTTGTCGTCACAGCAACAAGTGTAGTGGTTGTTATTGGTGGTACAGTCGACATTATTTCAGACTCTTCCAAAACTAGCTTGGAGCCCCTTTTGTCCTCGGTTAGGTGGCCAGCGTGGGTTTTGGCTGGGTTTTCTGAAAAGAGCATAAGGAGAAAGCCAGGGAGGGATTGAAAGGCAAATTACAACTCTTGGCTTGAGGTTTTACCGCAAGCATTTCAGATTCCTCACATCAAAAGTATTATTAATGAGATGTTGCACTCGAAGAAGCTTCCTGCATTGTAACCCAGTCTCTGCCTGCAACGCTCGGACTCGACATTCCTTCACTGAGCCCATTTCATCTCATGCCATATACAACAGATCTCCGTAAGACCGTGTCAGTGGAGAGACCCTAATCTGAGCCTCGTCTTCCTGCACTGTGGGAGCGTCTGGAACATTAAACATGTGGACATGAGCACAGGACACAAGTCCATCAGATATTCATACACACTCCATCACTGCTAACTGTCAGTCAAGGACACAGGGCCAGGACTGTAATAGTTTTGGAGGCCTCTGCAATATTGTGATTATTTTCTCTTCCCTGCATGTCAGTGTTTTATATTTGGCCGAGGAAAGCATTGGAAATGATTTCATCCCAGAGGAAAGTTCTTGCTGATGCTGCCGATGAAATAAAGAAATACAGAATAGCATTTCACTAAAATAACTCAAGTTTCTTACTGCCTCTCAAGAGATGCATATATAACCGGAAAGGAAGTTATAGATCTACTTTACTGATTTCAGGTCCAGATTGATGAGAAGTAAAACCCATTTTTCTGAAACCATGGGCCATTCTGGCATTCACAATTGAGGATTTTAATGAGAAATAAAACATAAGAGGAAAGGGATTGTTGGAGGAATTTTAAAGAGGATATGTCTGAGATGCAGTCTCGCTTACGAGAGGCTTGTGAACTATAAACAATAAAATGCTTCTCTTGACTTTCTGCTCTTCTACCTCCTGTAAAGTTTTATGGTCATGGGATGCACTGGAGCGTTCACAGAGCCTTGAGTTACAAAAAAACTACAGGTGCACACAACCTGTCCTCAAAAACTTGACATAAATATCATGGACTATGGTACACATTAATAAATAAATAAATAAATGAAGATATTTTTTGGAGAAAATGTGAGTGGTGATTTCCAAAATTTGCTACCACAACGATACATATATTTTGAGCTGATTTTAGAACACATATTGTCACGTCTCCTAGCAACAAGGCACGTGTTTGTTGTGAATGGAATGACTTTAAAGTTTGGTAGTGTGTGATCCTCAGTCGTTTACTGTGTGTGATGCCCAGTTTTCCTCTGTGACTGTTTACAAAGTCTGCAAGTTTATGATGCCTGGCATTTTAAAATCTCTTCAGATTTTAAAAGTTGTGTAGTGTAATGTATTCCAACCTTAAGGTGTTTTGGGTGGTTGCTAGGGAGGTTTCTAGGGCCAGTTGCGTAAACTTAGCCTCTGTGTTAAGACGAAGTCTCTAAAGTACGAGTTTGACCGACTGGAAGTCATCAGTCTTATATTTTTAATTCAGTTTGGACTAATCTACATTTTTATTCAAATGTATAACAGTAATGACTAATAATTTGTTTTTAATTAATACCCATCTTAAAGAAAAAAGACTAGACTAACTTGTAAGACAGCAGCAAACTCAGGTTGAAACATTGTTGCTTTGCCTTGTTGCTAGGAGACACATGACAAATGAAAACAATATTGGCTCAAAATATCAAACATGTTTGATCTTCTCCGACTGCACAGAATCAACGTTTGTAGCAAAAAAAAAAAATCTGGGTGATTTTCTATGAAATCTGCAAAAGTCATCTTAATGTGTTGAGACTAGTTGCCTCAAGTCTCTATGATGTTCAAGAATATAGAAGTGTTTCACCCATTTTATCACCCACAGTAAAACCAGTTGCTTTTGGATTTGGTAGAGCTACACCGAGGTGGTTTTCAGAAAGCATTAATTGAACACAGATGTGATGTTCACGGTCGCTGTACCTCTCTCTCCTCTCCCCGCTGAATGTGACTCAGAGTTGTCTGTCTTGGAGGCTTTGTAGTATGTGATCCCCCTGATGACTCCCGTCTGGTGCACTAAAGTCTTGGTTTTGCTGGTGGGATCTGGCTTCACAGGTTTTGATGCTTTGGCAGAAGCCTCTTTCTTGGGCTTGACGGGTTTCTCTTTAGGCTGTTTGGGTGGAGGTTTGACAGCTGGGGGTTTCTTGTTGGGTGGTTTTATGTCCTTGGACTTTTTACTCTCTGTGCCCTGGAATCATAAAGTTTAAAATTACAAGCTGCTCTTGTGCATTTGTGTGTGTGTGTGTGTGTGTGTCATAGTGTTGGAGAACGTGTGTGTTACCTGTGCTTTACTGTCAGAGGCTGCGTCTTTCTGCAACAGCTGTAGTCCCAGGCTGGAGATCTCTTTCTTGATGCTCACCATGATGTCAGAGTAGTTCTCGTAGCGCTTTAGCTGATTGGACAGATTAACTACGCTGTCCCTTACAAAGTCATTCTCTCTGGTAAGGTTTGTCTTTATAGTCTGTGAAGAGATTTCCAGAATAGTGTCATACTTCTGTCAGTTAACTGATGTTTCACATTCAAGTCTGATCAGTTGGATGGTTACCTCTTCTAATGTGTTCATCTGAGCCACAACCTTGTTCATATAGGCATGGACCTTCATCAGATCCATGCTGTACAACGTCCCTTCCAGCAGATCCACAATGGAATGGAGCTGAACACAAACACAGAATAATAAAGAGGGATTCTTTGAGCCAATATGATATTTGAAATGAAAACATGAAAAATGGACTTTCTTCTTCCTATCAGTGTGTATAGGATATAAGATGAACACTATATATTCTGAATCAACAATGAACTGACTTTGGAGAAAAATGACTGTTTACTATTGTCCTCCTCCATTATCGACACACTACTGTCCTGTGTAACGCTGTAAAGCTGCTTTGGCATGATCTGTATTGTATAAAGCACTATATACTGTATATACTGTGCATATGGAAAGGATTCACAGCACTTCACTTTTTCCACATTTTGTTATGTTATAGTCTTATTCCAATTAAATTTGGATTAAATTTATTATTTTCCTCAAAAGTATACAGTAAAAAGAATATCCCGTAATGACAATGTGAAAGGAGTTGTTTGAAAAAAACCACATGTACATAAGTATTCACAGGCTTTGCCATGACACAGGTGCATCCTTTTTCTATTGATCATCCTTGAGATGTTTCTACAACTTGATCAACCTCCAAGAAAGGATTGTATTGAGGCACAGATCTGGGGAAGGGTACAGAAAGTTTCTGCAGCATTGAAAGTTCCAAAAAGCACAGTGGCCTCCATCATCCGGGAATGAAAGAAGTTTTGAACCACCAGGACTCTTCCTAGAGCCCGGCCAAACTGAGCAATCAGGCGAGAAGATTCTTAGTCAGGGAGGTGACCAAGAACCCGATGGTCACTCTGACAGAGCTCCAGCATTCCTCTGTGGGGAGAAGAGAACCTTCCAGAAGAACAACCATGTCTTCAGCACTCCACCAATCAGGCCTGTATGGTAGAGTGGCCAGACGGAAGCCATTCCACAGTAAAGACACCCAAAGGACTCTCCATGAGAAACAAAATACTCTTTGGGCTGAATGGCAAGCGTCTTGTCTGGAGGAAACCAGACACCGCTCATCACCTGGCCAATACCATCACTACAGTGAAGCATGGTGGTGACAGCATCATGCTGTGGGAATGTTTTTCAGCAGCAGGAACTGGGAGACGATGAATGCAGCAATGTACAGAGACATCCTACAGAGAAAACCTGTTCCAGAGCACTCTGGAGTGGACCTTCGGCTTGGGCAAAGGGTCATTGTCCTTTTGGAAAATAAATCTAAGCACACAGCAAAGATAACATTGGAGTGGCTATGGGTGACAACTCTGTGAATGTCCAGTGGCCAGGGCCCAGACTAGAACCCAATTGAACATCTCTGGAGCATATATATATTTATATATAAATATATAAATTAGCGAAGATGATCTCACCTTGTCATTATGGGGTATTGTTTGTAGAATAATGGAAAATATAATGGAAAATAATGTTTTTAATCCATTTCGGAATAAGGCTGCAATATAACAAAATGTAAGGGAAAAAGTGAAGCGCTGTGATTACTTTCCACATGATTATATAAAGGTGACTTGACTTGACTATTCTTTGATATCAAAATCTGCCATGTGTATGTTTCTGCTTATGCTCTGTGGACAGCGTCTGCTGCATGCTGCTGATTACCACAGATGTAATCTGTGAAGATGTAATCTTTAAGATGGCGACATCTTTAAAAATGTTACATTTAAGCATGGACATCTTAACAAATGTCAAAGTATGACCTGGGCATTTTATAAAACATGCTAAAGTAAGGGCTGAACATTTCAAAAAATGTTAAAGCCCTCAACATCTTAAAAAAATTCCTAATGAACTCCTTAACATAAAAAAGGCCTAAATATCTAGTAAAAAATTTTAACAGTAAGGCCTGAACAATAATCATTTATGCGTTTACGTGCTTTAAAAAAAAAAAATAGGACCTACAATAACAAAATAGTTGTTATTGTATTGGTGGAAAGTGCCACTTAGCTGGAGAATTCTTTTAAAAGAAAGCTTTTCTCCAAAGTCCAAAGATCTTGACCCGAGGAAAACGTCAGTTTTTACCTTGAGTAGTTCTGGGGCTTGTTTCCTGAGTTTTTCTGTTCTCCATTCGTTCTCACATGGGTTGAGTGAGGAGGGAGGAGCCGTGCAGGAACATTTACAGTCGGAGCCTGAGCTGACCGTCTCCACAGTGTAGAAATCATCCACTCGCAAGCTTCCGTCACGGAGCCTGGTGCAAGCCTCAATGCTCAGCGGCCGCATCACACACTTACAGCGGCAGTCTGAGCCCTCGGATACCATCCTGACCGGCTCTGGCTCGCCAAAAATCTGACAGAGACAGAGAATGGAAGGTCAAAAGAATATGCAAGAAAAAATATGCCACAAGTTCCGTCGCTACTAATAGAGTTCAGTTTAACTTGCGACCATAGTTATCACCAAAGCTGACAATGCTTTTGGGAAATGCAATCCTTCACATGAAGATAAAACTAAATCCTTCAAGTGCTAGGGGAATTACATGTTGTGCAATTGAGAACAAAACAAGTGTTTAACCCTTTCATGCCCCTCTTAAATAATCAGTTTATAGCCTTTCTGCACTTTACTATATGACCATACAAAAAGCTGCTAATTTACATTGAAAAGCTTAATAGACTTTGCCTTTGCCTCGGCTTGAGCCCTGATGCTCTGGAAGTGATCAGTCGTTACAATCTGGCCTGGGAAGAACCCATGCAGTGAAACTTTACCAGGCCCTATAATGTTTGTGCACAATTTGAACTCCCTACAATACCCTGACACACACATACATTTACTTGATGGATCTGTTCCATTTAAAATCAGTTTCAAAACTTATCTTCCAAGTCACAGACACAAAGATCTATCAAGTATCTGTATTTTATGAATCAAGACCACTACCTTTGGAGAAGACACAGAAAAAGACTCTTTTTCTCTTTCTCATGCATGCATCTGTTGTCAGTTAGCGCTAGCTTCAGCCCAGCGCTGGGACCTGAGTGGATCTGCACCTTCTCCCATAAACAACTTGTTTTTAAAACACAGCCCGCAGCACCTCACAGTTTGACAGAACATCTCTTATTTCTCAATAACAACCTTGCATGACATCCAGTGAGTTACATGTGAATATCATTTACAGAGTATGTACTCGCGCCATAAAGGAATAATTGGACTGATATGAGGCTTCATAAAAGCCAGGTGTTGTTGAATATGGTGCCCTGCTTTCGAAGAGGTCAACCACATGTTCTTCAAAAAGCTGCCCCCCTAATACCTACCTGATGCTGACAACTCTAATGATCAATTGAGCTTCACGAACAGTAGCAGTAAAAGTGAAAAAGACAATGTGCAGCCATGGGGGCAGAACCCACAGAATAGACAAATGCACAATGACGGCATACGATTGAGAAAAAAGTAGTAAATTATTCACAGATGTGCTGCCTTTTTTTTATTGGACTGCCAAAACAACTTGCCGCTGTTGAGTATGTACTGAAGACAGGAGCATAACAACGATCTGAAACGTTACAAAACCTTATTAGCTTGGCTTGTGAATATGAATTAGCCGCCACAATGCTACTCTATAGACTGGCAGAAGCAGTGCTTTGTCTTAAAGGCACAGTCCACTCAAATATGAATAATTCTGTCATTATTTACTCAAACTGCATGACTTTCTTTCTTCTCTGGAACAAAAAAAAAATTGATTTTCCCAATGTTTCCTCTGTTTTTGAAAGTCAGTGGGGTCCTAAATTGGTTTGGAATGACATGGATTGACAGATTTATCATTTTTTGGGTGAACTATCCCTTTAAGACCACTACAGAATGGCTGTAGTGCATCAGTTTTACTTTTCTTTCTAGTTGGCATAAATATATGCAGACAATATGACCTTGCATAAAGGTTGAAACACTATGACCTACTGTATTTGATTGACATCTGGCTCCGCCTCCATCTAACAGTTGCCCTTTTGCTCTCTAACTGTTTGCTCAAAGAGCTCAGGCGTGTCGTCTATCTGTACTGAGATTAAGAGGTCTCAATAAATCCCCCGTCATGGTATACATGTGGAACTGCTTATAGGCAGGGAAATATTTCACCATTCCATAAATTCTTCATCATAAGATCCGCTCCCTTTTTAGAGACATCCATTTGTCTGATCTAGCAACTGCCACGTAGTCGGGTACAGCGGAGCTAAAGGCTCACCAGTATAAAAGGACCTTTCGGGTTTTTTCCACTCTCAAAACACTAAATAACAAATAAAGACACCACAGTCCTTTCCTAAACACCTGTTTGTTGTTAAGTGCTGCAAGATTGTCCTGAACCATGAGGCCATCATGTGCAAAGGTTGCTAATGAGTTCATTTGATTTATTTCATTTTTTAAGTTATCTTATCAGAATCCCCAATGATTAAATATGTATTTTGCTAGTAATTGTCATACAAATGAAAATATATTTGGTCTAAAACACCCTTGTTAAAGGGACTCATCAAAAAAAATTCAGTAGAACCTAAACACTAAAACACCACCAAAAACACTTAAAGGAGCAAATGGAATTTTACAGAATACCCATTTGAAAGAGCTAGTAAATAAAAAGGTGGTACACCATTTACAAGGTGTTCGTGCAAAGAGATATTTTTAATAAAAGTTAAGACTCCTCCACACCCTCCTATGAAATGCCTCATTTAAACACGCCCTCACATGTCTACGTCATGATGTGGGAAGGTTTGCATAAAGCCACCCAAATGTTCACGGGAAGAAAGGCGGAACATCATTGTTGCTGCCACCGCCGCCACCATGTGGTGGAGACACTGTGTTTTGTGGCAAAAGTAGAAATAATTTGTGTGGCCTTCCAAAAGAGGACTTAACTAGACAACAGTTCTTCCCAAATATTCAGATGTATGCAGTGCATTTTATGGAGGACTGTTTCCTGATCCTGGGAGTAGACTACAATGCCAGCTGTTCTGATTCTAAGTGTGTAGTAAGTTTTAATATTTAAAGAATTTGCCACTGATGATTCAAACGTGAATTTTGAGCAGTGTAGAGTAACGCTTGTTTCTCCGATCATAAATGCAGACATGGTTTTATGTTCACGTGGCGCAATATGCAATGCAACGTGTAAAACAGACAGTATAAGGGGCCGTTCATATATCGCGTCTTTTGCGCACGCAAGTTCGTTATTTCCAATGTAGGCGCGCGGCATGCGCACTCATAATGGAAGCGACGCAGTCGCGACGTGCACGCGGTGCAACGTGCCCATTTTTTCCAGGCAGTCCGCACCGCATCGAGTTAAAAACATCTCAACTTTTCAGAGAGCCGCAAGCGCACCGCGGGTCATGTGACAAGAACTAACCAATCAGCTTCATCCTTTCCCGTAACAACGTTGAAAACTCAGCCAAGATGAAGGAACAGCTGATCATAGTTGTATATGGATTGCCATTTTGAAATAAATTTAGTAGCAGAGCTACTGCGAGAGATTTTTAGTTGCGCAAATCCATTTATCCTTTGCTGAAATGTCCGCGTCTTCATGGAGAGAGCACGTCATGGTTGCTTAGCAAAGGCAGACGCCTTTCTTTGGAAAAGAAAGAAAAAGTGGCGCACCTAGCGTTTTCCATGCGTTTTTAGGCGCAATATGTGAATGGCCCCTAAGTCATTATAATCAAAATTATGTCCCCACTGGATGCAACAAATGCCACATTTATAATGGGTTTTTAAGTTTTTATTGTCTCGTCGATCCGGCTGGACACGGCATCACAGTATGTTAAGGGGCGTAACATTTCTGTCAGATGCTTGAGGTACTCGGCCAATCACAATGCACTAATAGCTGGCCAATCAGAGCCCACCTCGCTTTTCAGAACGATGAGCTTTGTAAAAATCAATGCATATCAGAAAGGTGGGGCATAGAGGAGAAACAATAAATTACAGTATGTGGAAAATAATGTTTTTTTTTTCTAACCTTAAACTGCATAAACACATTTCATTCTACCAAATACACAACGTAATATAATTTTTAACAACATCATATGACCCCTTCAAAAATCAAATACCATTTTATAATCAATAAAAATCTATTTCATACTATTTCTTTTAACACAAATTGAGAAAATATATTTTAAATCAGCACTTTGAGACCAGGAATCCTAAGAATTTCCTAATTTAACACATTTTCCTATTGATCTATAAAACAATCCGTAAAAATAGGATACAATTCACTGTATTAGAATGAAGGAATTTTCAGGTATTTACCTGTAGTTTGCACTGAATGTTTTAGAGTCAATGGAAAAGTCTGTATAATTAATGGATAAAGTCCTGACAGAAAATTACGACTACATTTGTTTCCTTTTTTTTTTTTTTTTTTGTATCATGTCACTATAGTATAGCACTAAAAATATGAGAAGGATCAAAACTCTCAATAACAGGGCTTAAAGTCCAAGTCCTTCTGCAGACTTTAATCATGTAGTTCAATGACAAGCACACAATACTGCACACAGGATGCCACACAAAAACTGAGCAGCTGTCAGCTTGAAGAGGAAGGATTTAATAAAGCTTTGCTATTCTTCTGTGTAAGCTCAGTCTGATAGGGGACATTTAAAATGATTTATTCTGACAGGAATTTGCCCAACTTCTCAAGAACACATTTCATCATCTGTTGAAATTACCCCAGAATGGCTTCCATTGTTCAAGTTTGAGTTAATTAGGTGAAAAGTCCTGTAACACTTGTGTCTAAGACATAGGGGGCTTTGACAATAAGAGCCCTTGTTAACCAGAATGAAAGAATGTGTTATGGACATTTTGCTGTGTGTGCATCAGGCATCAAGGCATGCTCAGTTCTTTGCATGCTCTCTATAAGCTATCTAATATAATCTAAGCTATAGCTTCCCAAATACTCTCTATATCATGCACAGATGCATTATATATATATCTTCCCATTCAGTGAGGGGAAGTTTTTATAAAGGTTTGATTTCAATCCAAAATGCACCTAAAAAATAACTGGGCTGCATTAAAAATTAAAGTTGTATCATATACATATATGATTATATATAATTAACTAAATGTATAGCTTTCCAACAGTTGCAGGTCAATCAAACAAACCCATTTGTTATCTAAACCTGCTACACTGGCATTTGGTCTAACTGTAGCAGTGCACCTCACAACTGACCAAACAGGGAATAGGCTGCCATCCTGAGATAAGAGAGCTGTTTTTCCAAAAATACTTGGCAGGAGCAGTTGTCAACATTGGCCGCTTTCCTGAAAAGCCTCTTAGCCCAATAACCTCAAGCCTGGTGAAGCAGTTCAGGTTATGAGTCTGATCTCTCCTTCAATGAAGTGTTCTCCGTGGCCGGCTCATCTTCTTCCTTTAATCTAAGGCTTTGAAACAACACTAAAGCAAGTTTATGGCTAGAATTCAAGATGATCCCACACTAAAAGAAACATGTGGAACTGTCTAGAGCATTCTGAAATTACAAAGGTCTCTTTGATGTGCACCAGGGTCACGGCTCATATCAAGTGTGCCTTGATTATTCAGCTAAAAAAAAAAAAAAAAAAATAGATAATTCAAAGGTCAATTTAAGGTCTGTCTATCTCTCGGTAATAAAACAGCAATTTTGTGTAATACTATTGCAATTTAAAACAACTGTTTACTATTTGAATAGTTTATAACACCAATAATTCCTGTGATGCAAACAAATTTTCAGATCTTTATATGCGGATTTGCTGCTCAAGTTTTTTTACTCTATTTTTTATTATCAATGTTCATAACTGTTTTCAAGAAAAAAAAAAGTCAACACAAGCAAATCAAGACAAGCTAACAATTTATATTCGTAGTGGACTGGTACTGTCTGGAGACTTTTCTGAAGTCTGGGTGTCATTCAGAAAAGTCTGACAACTCTGATTATAGTCGCAAACAAATAATAAATCAATGGAGTAATGTATCCTGACAAAACATATCAGTGGACAAGAATTGTATCAAACCAACTGCAGTTATCACAGCACTGAAGACAGTTTCTCATTAAGACTGAGACACAATAATGGACCCAGATCTGAAGACACAGCAAGACTCTCCATCACTCCGATCCAGCAGGGAACACACAGACAGACACATGCCATTAGGACAGATGTGTCAATTAGCCCCAAACTTGCTTAGAGAGCACATGTGGATTTTGGGGACACACAGCTACATTCCAGCTGAGACTGTTTATGTGTCTCCGTTCTCTCTGAGCCTCAATCACTTCATGCTCTCAGTCTCAGCAGCCAAGAGATGCGAGACGTTCTGGCCGAGGAAGTCCAACAGATGGTTCACGCTCAACAGAGTCAGACAATTTCATTAACTGCTATCTGATTATAAACCAAGCTTTCTTAACCTTTGCATGTTTGTATTCCTTTGTGAAGGTACACACTATGGCATACTTTTAAACAGAATATGGAAAAACACTAAAAATGTAATCTAATGAATCTAATGTTTTCAGACACTTTTATGTCCATTCCGATAAAATTAAAATGTATTATTGTTTAAATTTATATTAAATGCTATTAGTTATACACTTAAGCGGTACATCTTTATGTGTGATTTCATCATTTATTGTCTTTGAAATAAGATTGTATTGTGTACTGCCGGATGTACTGATAAGCATTTATGGCAAACTTAAATATACTTTAATGTCATTTGTAGTACACATTCAATAAAATGAAATGCACTTCTTTTACACAATGGTTTATCTGCCACTCTCCTCATTTCAAGACACCAAAACATAATTTTAGGGTGATTAATGCACATTTACAGAGACTTCACCACAGATCTGGGATTTTTGTAGACATGATGCAAAACTTTTTTTTATTTTTTTTTTATTTAATGAGAGCAACAGCAATATAATATAAACCACCAATGTTTAATAATGAGTTACATGTATTACTAATTGCAGAACCAGCTGTTTTTCTGCCCTCTGTATGGTATGAACATGAATTTGGGCACTGGAAAGGATTTTATCCACAAGTCGTTGGGACACTGATGACTTGGTTTCCAAAACGATTGCGTGTTTCCTCATTAAAACTATTATTTATCATCAACAATCCTGTATAACACAGGAGGACACATGATTTGTTTTGAGTTGCATGACTTGTTTTGTTTATCATGCATCTGAGTATGATGATCACTAGTTTTTACACTGCATTGTGGGAATTTTTATGGAGTGAGCTGATTGTTTCAGAAAACTGGAACGACCTAGAAATGTCTGACTCCCTGGACAGTGCACTGACTAATTAGTGAGCTGATTGAGACACACCCAGAGTTCATAAATCTAACTGAATGCTGTTTACAGTTACCAGAGGACTTGCCACATTTAGATATATAAATTATATATATATATGATAATTTGTTGATTTAATAGAGAGTGCAGAAAGCACTTGAAAATGAATGCCGAGAAACCAACTGTTTAACACAAAGCTGCTGCAAATAGCCCATGTTCATGCTGGCAAATAAACACTTACCAAACATCATCTGTTGTGGTAGGCCATGAGTTATAATTGTGCACAGTAGCTGCCAGCAGAAGGGCCAGTAAAAGTCCAGATTTTACTCACCACACAACCAGTGCATTTCCTGTTCATTCGCTCAACACACTAAGGTCAAAGAGCAAGTCTTATATAAGGGTGGATATAAAAGAAGACTGGCATTGTTGCAGCGTTCCGAGGTTCACTGTCTGGTCTGGATAAAAATATGACAGCCCTTCAGTTATTATGGCCATCATTACCATGACGGCTCAGTAAAAGATGTGACACATTAAATGGGACGCAGATGTTCCCGGTTACCCCTAGTTTAAATCTTGTGGTAGAAGTGTTACGACAGTTTCATAAACAGGAACTGCCTAGTCTTTGATTGGCATTGGTTGAGGTAATGTCCCATGAAACTACTACCAATAGAGTTTGATATTAACAAAACAAAGCGGCTAACCTTTCCATGCCTCTGTTCTCTTTTAGCATCAACCCTATAATTCTCCATCCCTCCATCCTTGATTCTCTGCTCTTCTTATGATCTCTCATGGGTAACTCTGGGATTGTTTATGAACCCTCTGAATTAAACTGACCTGCCTGATATCCTTTCCGAGCCCTATTCTCATTTTCGGCATGTTTTGCTAATAATAGTATACTATTTTTATATATTTTATTACTTTTTAAATATTATATATATTTTTTATGAACTCCGCTTTTTAGGTTTCACAAAATGTTCAGTTAAGTACCCCACATGAGTAACAGGTTTTTGTTATTTCAGCCCTTCCTATGCTGTTTTAACCTCCTCAACTCTTCACACATTTAACCAACAACAAGGAGGTTTAAAAAAAATTCACAACATAACACAATTAGTTAGGGTTACTGAGTGGGTGACTATCATTTACAATGAGTCAAGACCTCTCACACCTCTCTTTCTCTCTCTCTCACACACACACAGACACACACACACACACTCACACCCAGTCATAAGAGGGTAGGGCATGTTTCTGTGGGACCAACAGGGCTGCTCTTAAGTCCTTCAGCTGTGTAAGCAGACATATATTGTTTTTAACCCCAGCAGAATTCGACTCCAATTACCATACTAGGCATCTAGCCCAAAACACACTCACACACCCTCAGTTTTGAAACAAATGCTATGGTTTCTGAGGAAATGTTAGTTCATGTCTGTTCAGAAACTTTATTGAAGGACATCTGTCTCTGGTTGAATCAGCTGTGCTGTTAACACGGCTGTTTGATATACTCACTCACCTGAGTCATCTTTACTATTCAGTAATGTTTTACAATGTATTGTGCATGTACACTATTAATTAAAACATGCTGCTTAGCACTGTAGCAAGTTCTCACAGTGTTAGCCCAAAAAAGCTGGACTGGAATTACAGAAAGGTCAGGGGTCTAAAGATGCCAATTAAATTATATTGCCATGCCATCTCAAGGATTAATGATTGGAATGTACTGGCAGCGCCAGGAATCATTTAGGCCAGGGCATATGTGCCAAAATATGTTGCCTACCGCTCTGGGAGCTGAGGTTGTGTGAGAAAGCTGATTTGTTAAGTGTTGTTTGACTTATTCTGAGTGATCTGACTGTGAAAATGACTGTGAAAACCCCCATTCTCCCATATGGGCTTTTCTCTCCAGTTGCACCCCTCTCATACTCTGATCTGGAACACCTTGAACATGAACAAGTCGAGTGATGCAAATCCCAGTGCTGTTGGACTAAATATCAGCACTTTTGGAAAGGCATTAGGCCATTTAAATTAAAGTCCAGAATTAACTTTTGTATTGCCACTATATATATATATATATATATATATATATATATATATATATATATATATATATATATATATATATATATATATATATATATATATATATACATACATAGAGTCTCTTCCATCAGTTTAATGCGTACTTGCTCAAATAAACACCACAGGTTTATAATGGGTTTCCCTGTTCCCAGCTCCTTCCATTTGACCTCGTGAAATTTCACATTTCATTAACGCTGATTACAGGATGAATCGTTTCACAATCCCCAGATGAATTTTTAGAAAATTTCAAAATCCCACGATTCCTGCCAATACAGACACTCCCATCCATTGCGATTACTAGATCAAGAAAATATTGTGATCTTAATAATCTGGCTGGAGATTTGAAGTCTTCAACTCATTAAACACCATGCGCAACAAACGAATGGAGTTCCTATGCTAAAGACAAATTAATCTAGTTATCAGATGAGAAATGCACTTGATTGCACGAGATTGAACCAATGCAAATTAAATCTTACATTAATAATCCTGTTTAGCTATTGCAAAACCGCGTTTAGCATTCCAAGCTGTGCGTAAAATGTAAGCGTGTTCAAAATAAAAGGAAATATGAAACACATCTTACCTTGCTCATAGCCCTTGCATCTCTGGCCAAAAACAGCACATAACTTAATATACTTGCGCAGATCCACATGTTTCATTAACTAACTCAAGTCCTTTTTTGCACAGCTGCCTTCTTAAGATATGATTTGGTGTCTCTGAAGCACCTGTATCCTTAGCCTGGAATTATGCGTCTAGATCCACTAGAACACAGGTTTATGGCTCCATGATTACAGGTCGGTGCCATGCAGAGTTGTGTATGTTGTGACACGCAGATCGAGTTTTGCTCAGCGCAGTTCCGTGATAAACGCGCGCGCACACCCACCCACCATCACCATCTCCGACACTTTGTGCCAGCGCGAGGCGGGGAATCGCTGACTGTACGAGTGCTACAAGGAGAGTTTGTTTTGTGCGTCTATGTAACTTTCCAACAACATTAAAAAGGGACCGCTGACCAATAATTATATTTAAATAATAAAAAAAATGCATCGTGGTTAATATTAATAATACAACAGATGTTTCTTTGTTCATGTTATTCCTTTTAATAATAATCGTATCGGTATTATTAATGTTGGAAATATTAGTGTATAAAATACTAACAATATGGTTTATATTTTCAGTGACAAATAATGGGCAACCTCAAGCAACCTTCAAGAGAAGTATTCGCTGTTGATTAGCGCCCTCTGTCAGTATAGGCTATTCAATAAATTGCAGTAATAATAATAATAATAATAATAATAATAATACATTAATAGTGCCTAACTCTAAAGCATTGTGTTTTCAGGGCCTGCATTTTATATTATTATTATTATTTTTTTAATTTTGTGGGGCTGAAATTCAACATAATTGTATCTGTAAATATTTCAACCGGAAAAAAATGTACAGACAAATTTTCATTATTCATAATCATAACAAGAAAAGGCTTTATTGACATTTGTATTGACACACACAAGGAATTTGTCTTGATGAAAGATTAAATATCACAAAAAAGGTCACATTTAACCACAAAATGCACAGAGAAAATGAACGGATTTTATATTTCATGTTATATTTAAGTTATATATTTTGCATAAATCAATTTAGCCTATTTTTACATCTATTCTGTTTTTGCTCTTACATTAATTTGAATAGCAGTTTAACACATTTTCCACTAAATACTCATAATTAATATGCATACATCAGCAAATGAATTGGGTAACACTTTAGAATAAGGTTCCATTAGTTAATGTTAGTTAATGTATTAATTAACATGAACAAACAATGAATAATACATTTATTACTGTATTTATTCATCTTCGTTAATGTTAGTTAATGAAAATACAGTTATTCATTGTTAGTTCATGGTAATTCACAGTGCATTAACTAATATTAACAAGCACAACTTTTGATTTAAATAATGCATTAGTAAATGTTGAAATTAACATGAACTAAGACTTATAAATGCTGTAGAAGGATTGTTCTTGCTTAGTTCATGTTAACGAAAGTAGTTAACTTTAACTAATGGAACCTTATTCTAAAGTGTTACCTTGAATTGTAACAAAATGTTATGCAAATATTTGTAATCAAACCATGATTTGTAAATAATTTATGAATCATTATTTTGCATGAAATGAGAAAATGTTTTTGGTTTTGCTTAATCATTATGCCTTTTTTTAATAAGTTTGTTTCTCTCCATTTGATTTTAAGTGGAAATTTGACTATAGGGCATGTTTTTTTTTTTTTGTCTTTATGTCTTAAATGACATGTATTTTGTTAGTAATTAATTATTGATTTTGGACCCTTTTTTTCTTTTAAAGTATATGAACGCTTTTTACAAAAAGAGATCAGACACAACGGGGTGTAAGGAAGAACACTTTGTCTCTACAAACTGCACCCTGGAGACATAACATCTCTGGAGACCATGTTAAGATACAGAGACTGGGTTTGAGATAATTATAGATTACATGTCAAGTCATGTGAAACTTTTAGCATTACCATACTACGTGATACTCCAAACACACATGCAGAAATTTTAATTTCTTTGTATAAAATTAGTCAGAATCCTATTGTTTATAACCAGGTTCTGAGTCCCGGCCTCTTAGAGCCCATTGTAGTTTCTAAAGTGGCTTACAATTGTCTTTTTGTTCATCCAGGTGATGGTTATGCTCAGTGTTGTAGTCGAGACCAGCTCATTCGAGTCCGAGTCCAGATCGAGTCCAGAGAGGGTCGAGTCCGAGTCAAGACCGAGTTCAGAAAGGGTCGAGTCCGAGTCAAGACCGAGTTCAAAAAGGGTCGAGTCCGAGTCAAGACCGAGTTCAGAGAGGGTCGAGTCCGAGTCAAGACCGAGTTCAGAAAGGGTCGAGTCCGAGTCAAGACCGAGTTCAGAAAGGGTCGAGTCCGAGTCAAGACCGAGACCAGAGAGATTGGGTCTGAGACAAGACCTAAAGAAATCTTCAAGAGTATGTCAAATGTTTGGTGGAAACAATAAAGGTTAAAAGGGCCACATAGTATGTGGTGTAAAGGTAATTTTATTAGTATTATGAAGTGTTACTTGTCAATATTAAGTGCTCATTTTCACATAACATCGTTGTACCACTATACACATCCATATAATCTTTCTAGTACACATAATATTACTGTACAACTCTATATTGTAATTCTACATAACACTTCTAGTACAAGTAACAGTACTGTACCACTATACCTGTAAATGTTCAACTGTAACAGCTTTTACATAACTTTTAACCTTGAAGCTTAGCTAATAACTGCTAATATCCTTACAATGTATTGGATTATGTGCACTTTAGATGTTGTGAAGATTAAAGATGGGCATAATTACTTTTCAAAAAAATAAGTGAGGAGACCATCCTGCTACCCAACCGAGCACGATGTGGTCTCATGATCAATCCACCCCAACTAAAAACTCTCTTTACTGGTGCAGAGGAAGCGGGGACTGACAACAGTTACCATTTTATCACTTTCTGTAACAGCAACGGATAATCTAATGCTAATTTCCCTGGATGGTGCGTTTTAATGCAGGGTAAAATACACACTATTTTTTTTTTGTTACGGAGGGCATACACACAAGAGCCGAGTGACTGTCCAGGAAAATTTCATCCAAAAGTGTGTATGTGCCAGGGGAAGAAAGCTGGATCAAATGCCATATAAGTTCAATGCATTCTGTCAGACATTGTTTTTGAGGGGGAGATGTTTAGTGTTGAGACAGTCAGTCTGTGTCTGTATTCATTATATAATTTAACTAAACAATATTTGTTTTTTTTCTGTGACCATTTTGTCCTACTTTGTAAAAATAACACAGTTGAGAGAAATAATGTAGCAATGTGGCTTTCTGGAAAGCGCGATCACTACAGGCGGATGGCAGGAGGGTAACTTAAGGCCGGTGACACACTGCGTGCCAGAAACGTGATGGCTGCTTCGCGTTTTCTGTGTCTTTACACACCAGAAGCGTGCCTGCACGCGGCGCTTGGCGCGTTGCTGCGGCTGTAGGTGACATAGAGGGAGGCCGCCGAAAAACCAGGCTCTTGTCTTCATGACAACAATATCAAATTTATTTTTTTATTTTTTTACACACCTACTGATAAGACACCATCAACAGTATTGACGGCAAAATAGAGTATGTTTGACAGGTGCATTATTTGAAAATCGATCATTATTAATTTATTTTTAAAATTACATTTATATCTGAATTTATGTCAACCTATAGACTTTCAAATATCAAAATGTCATGAATTAATATGTATTTGTGTACAAAATGACATATAAACATATTTTCCTAGTATATTTTGCCTGGAAACACTTCCAACATGCACGCGTGTCGCGTGAAAAATAGGCGTCAGTTCTATTTCTAGCATGCACGGGTTTTCCGCGCGTCTCACGCAGGCAGTCTGCAAGATCTAACCTGTTAACATGGGAGCCGAATTAAAAACAGACACGCCACGCAGCTGAGGTGCTTGCGCCACGCATCCAGTGTGTTGCTGGCCTAACGTCTCACGTCAAAAGAAAATCACCAGTCATTGGATGTGTCAATCATACATCAATTTAAATAAACATTAACATACAGTAATAATCATGAAATATTTTGATTGGGACTCGAGCGGACTCGGGCATAAGTCCGATTCCTAATATGTTCGAGTCCGAGTCAATACCGAGTCAAAATGCACACGAGTCCATGACAAGACCGAGACCATTAAAATACGGTCTCGAGACCGAGTCCAAGACCGAGTCCGAGTCTCGAGTACTCAACACTGGTTATGCTTCCTGCTTTTGTGCATTATGTGCACTCTACTTTATATGAGTTATTTATAAAGATCTGTTTTGCATGTTAAAAATAAATTCCTTGATATTTAAAATCTCAGTCTTCATTGTCCCTGAACAGTTGCTTTGGTCTTCGTCTAACACCCACTTGCTCCATCTGCTGCTGAGCCGAATAACAGCAGATGCTCCACGGATGTGCAATGTTGGCTATTCTGCGAATTTTACTAATTGTAAAGCAAACCGGAGGAAATTTGTCTGTCGTAATATTATAGGTGGTATTTTTAGACACACTGAATATGGTCTGGAAGGTGAATATTATTTCACAGGAAGAAAAGGTAATAATAATAATAATAATAATAATAGAACTATTCATAAAAACATATTATATGTTTTAGTAAATGATTTATTACTGTTATTTTTCTATAATTACATTTATTTATTTACTTTTAATTTCTGCAGCTTTGGTCCTCCACATCTATTAATAATTATTAATAGGAAAAACTCAAAATATTCACTTTCATAATAATAATAAATTAAAAATGTACATTAATAACAAATGCATAAATGTCATTCGAATAAATAAAATGTTAATAAATAGAATAAAAAATAAAATTAAAAAAATAAATAAGGTGTGAGCATACACCCATACCGAACAACTCTATGATATATTCATAAAAATAGCTATATATATATATATATATATATGTGGTGTTCAGAAGTCCGGCTCTTCCAATGTGAATATTGTGATACAAATAAAAATGGCTTATTAAAAATACCTCCATGATTTTGATGTCAAACCGTCACCCAGCCCCCTTTGAAAAAACTCCTGTAGTGAAATACCTAAACACCCACACTAGAGTGGCCCTGAAACGCTGCAGGACTCATCTGGTCTGCCCTTTCTTTCACCATGCACCTGCCTTGAGAACAGAGGCCAGAAGCTGCAGTGCTTCCTCAGCTGCTCAAATGTTGGAGGTAAGAGAGCTTCTGTCTAGTTCAGCCTCCATCTGACACCAAACTCTCTTAGTGTCATCCATGCCATTCCCTGATCTCTTCCACAGGAACGATTAGAACATGTCAGAAGTTTCTTGTAAAATATAACAGACAACAGCTCCACAGAACACTGCTAGACTGCAGAACAGATAAGTTCTCTGTTACATAACAGTCTATCCTAAAATATATACAGAAGCCTTTAGAAGCCATGCATTATTATTTTTCCCTGATCTTGACTAAAATATTTTCTCTTCAGGATGACATATTTTTTGTGATCTTTACATAATGAAACAGTTGTTGTTTTTTCTCCGTGCCTATTAGGATCTTTTGCTGTAGACTAAAAACATTATGAATACAATACACAAATAAACTTCTGTTTTGCAATGTACTGACAACAGATCACAAGTGTGCAATGACCAGCAGTTATCCAACATGACATGACATAAAAATCTGAAATATTCCATAAAAAAAAATAATAATAATAATAATTAAGCACAAGACCAGTATATTTGTTTATTTTGGAAAACAAGACAAGTTGCAAGACATATATATCTGGAAATGCAATACTATAAACCTGTATGCGTTTTTTTTTTCTTGCTGAATCCTCTGTGTTGAACAGAAGATAAAAAGAGTAAATAATTAAAGGTACTGAATGTTCATTTTTAATTTATGCTATTATTTTAATCTGCAAAGTTTAGAACCACTGATATAAGAGTCACTGTATACACAAGCTCTCTTCCTGTCCACAACACATCCGAGAAACAGGAGGTGAGGAGAGCGATCCTAAGCTGCTCCCTGAGTAACGTCAGAGAGGAAGAAGCTGATGATGATGATGGTGATGAAGAGACCTAAAACCCCTAGAAACTTTGTTAGATGTGTAGTTCTTGATCTTGAAGGAATCATACAACCATGCAGTGATCAGGGAAATGTACTGATATTTTACGTTCTTTATAAAACTGACAGTAAAGGGTTAATGTAGAGTCTAGCATTTTTGATAAAACATTAATCATTTGTGTTTTTGTGTATTCTGGAGCATTTTGTGATTTGTAAAATGCAGTATATCATCCACATTACTGCTGTTACAGTGTGAACTCTGGCTATGTGCTGTGTAAGTCACGTGTTTGTATTTTCTCTGTACTGTTTAAAATATCTAATGCTGTTCCTTTTTGTTATGTGTCTAAACGTTTGTTTCAAGTAAACCAAGTGTCAACAACACTAGCAAAAATAGGACTATCTGTCTATAAGAAAAATGCGAGTGTGAGATTACCATAGACTGTATGGAGATTACATCACGTCTCGCAGTCAAATGCACCAATCAGATTGACAGAACCCGCGCATGCGCACTTCGTATCCCTGCCAGGTTTATAACCCTCATCCGGGGGTTTACGCTTCCCGTTTGGCGACCCGTCGCCATAAGTCAGACGTTATTTAGCTGAACCAAAATTTGGGTTAAAACCCATTTTTTCATCCGTTTTCCTCTTTTGGAAAGCGGTTAACGCCTTGTGGGGCGTAACACTTCCCACGCAAAGGAAAAACTACGCTTTCCAAGGGGCAAGGCCCCGCTTTTTGGGCACTTGTTTTTTTTTGTGCTAGCACACAGCTTTTTTAACGAGACATTTAGCTTGTGTCTCTGTTTTTCTCTCGGTTTGTTTGTGGTCAATATGTCGCCGTAATGGGGTCTCCGCGTTTGACAGAAATGAATAAGGGCCTTTGTCGCCTTACCTGCATTCACAACAGCCCGTTGTTCTCCCCGTTTCATGCTAGAGAGCTCGAAGGCTCTTTCCTCGGAGTTCGGCCTCAATATGGAGAAAAACCCAAACCTCAACAACAGCAGCTCGAAGATCCCGCCCCGCTCCAGCTCTACAGGCCCGTCTCCTGCAGACTCTAAAACCAAAACAGGTAACGTTAAACCAGCGTCTCATACACACACACACACACACACACAATATGGTCAGCTCTGAGGGGAAAGTGTGCGTGTTTGGGGGTCACGGAACGGTTTCGTTTGTGTTTGTCGAGATGACGTAGCCACGGCCAGCGATAGGACCGATCTTTGTATAATTAATAGAGAAAAAAAAACCTTTGTTAAGGGTCAGTGTTTTATCTGAAAAGATTTTTTAAGGATGTTTGTTGGGATTTTTTTGTTTTCATTGGCTTATCAAATAAATCTAATCCATAATAAACTAACGTTATTTGACCTGTTATATAATGGTAATTATGTTGTAAATAAACTTAGTGAATTACACACACTATTTAAAATATGCGAAGTTAATTACATTTATATTTGGGCATTAGATATATTAATTAAACTTACAGCCTTTATCGTGGAATTTATAAACTCTTTAAACTGCTGTATTGTTGAGTGTGCTTAGTTTTTATTTAGTATTTATGAAACTTTCGTACTTTTTATTGGCTTTGCCATGAAAATAGCCTTAGCTGATGACATGGCAAAAAAATATAGTGATCCTTGTATTAAAAAAGCATTAAGAAATACTCATAATTTGTTGATGAATCTGGTAAATTAATACTTTTTTTCTAACTTGGTCAGACTGGGTTTACACCATGTGTTTATTTTATTCTGGTGACAGTCTCTGTCCGTGCATATATCCACCCAATATAAACTCATTTTCTGATAACACCAACATTAAGTGTTGTGTGTGTGTGTGAGACACTTATACAGTTAATCCAATATTAAAAATGAATTTCCCTAAACGAGCCTAAAACAAACAGAATTCCTTTGATATTCTTGATCTACCCAAGGGGGGAATTCATATTTGATCTTAGTAGCAGCTCAGATGCATGAGGATCATGGTCAGGATCTATTCTTGTCATCAGCCTGCCATGTGACAGGAGAAACTCTTCAGTGGTGTATTGCCCTCTAGCTTTCGGATGGACCTAGGAAAGCCTCCAGCATATCAGAATCCAATCACTGTAGATAACTAAAACAGTGAGTGTTGTCTGTACTTTAGGTTCGGTAATGTTTTGATGTGGGCTTGTGGACGGCGGTTTCTGCTGCCGGATGATAAGCTGTGTGTGTTTACACCCCTGTGCTCTTATCATGTGGTCCTCTATAAAAACACTTTACGTGCAGCGCATGACTAGATTGATTAGCTAAGTGGATTAGCTGTGGAAATGTTGTCAAAAATAATGAAAAGCAAACTGTGGGTTTATTCCCGAAAGATCTCGTTTCAGCTTGCTGAGGGAAAAACACAAAGTTTTCAATATTGCAATGACAAAAATGTAATGTTTTTTTATTTTTTTTTTCGAAGTTGCAGGGACACTCTTGTTATCAAGTGAAATGTTGTGCTTGGTTAACATGTTGATGTATTTTGAAGTTTTTCCTTTGTTTGCTCTGCTCTTTTAGATGGAAAGAATAATGGGGGCTCAAAGCGTTATAGCCGCAAGCGTGAGCCCACTTTGGCCAAGGCTGAGAGCTTTCCGGGCCCACGCCGCTCCCAGCCACATAAAAGCAAGAATTTTGACAAGAGACCCCCTCAGAGAGGTGGCGGAGGTGGGAGACAGTATGGACTGGCTGGTGGTGGAAGAAGAGAAGAGGTGTGTATAAATTAGCCTTTGTGTTATTATTCATTTGTACTTTCATGAAGGACTGTTGTTATGCTTCCTTATTGCATGTTAATGTGAAGATAGCAGAAAATGAGACTGAGTTTTTCCACCCTGCTCTACCTGTTTGAACCAGAGGTGGTACTTTTGGCTACGTCACGTATGACCTTTCCAACGTGATTATGCAATGCTTGAAGTTGTAGACACGCAGGTGCAAGATAAGCACTTGTGGTTATAAATTGTAATTGTATTTTTTTAGAAAAATGAAGATTGTTTAGCTAGATTAGATCCTAATTCCTCAGCTGGGATCGTGTAGGGACAATTAAAGCTGTAGTTAGGACTTTGGACAACCCACTGGGTCCCGGTGAAGTACATTATATGTAGAAAAATTCTGTAATGTTTTCCTCAAAAACCTTAATTTCTTTAGGACTGAAGAAAAAATGACATGAGCATCTTAAATGACATGGGTGCAAATAAAGTTCTGGAAATTTAAATTCTGGAGTGAACCGATTCTTTAACTGTTGGATTCTGTCATTAGGTAGCAGAGAACCGCCGGGCAGAGTTTAGCCCGGCTCAGTTTGCTGGACCCAAAAAGATAAGTCTGAACCACCTGCTCAACTTCACGTTTGAGCCACGAGGAGGCCACTTTGGCTTCGGAGCTGATGGTCACTCCTGCTGGGGTCGCCGCAACAAGTGGGGTCACAAACACAAGCCCTTTAACAAGGAGCTTTTCCTGCAGGCTAAGTGAGTACAGCAGAATGTGTTGCAAACTTTTATACAAATTTATATTAAATCACATTTAACCATAGTCTGTGTACTGCACTGTTATGCTGATAAAAATGCCAAGCTGATGAGTGTATCTTCTACTTGTCCACCAGTTGTCAGTTTGTGGTAATTGATGATCAGGACTATCAAGCCCACTTCACTGATCCGGACACTTTGGTGGACTGGGACTGTGTGCAACAAGTGGTCAGTTCAGACTTCACACTTCCTTGTGCATCCTGTCATTGCCTTTCCTACAAATCTTTTTACATTTAATTGTCTTGTTCCACCCAGCGCATCTATAGTCACGAGGTGCCGTCTTGTCCGATCTGCCTGTATCCCCCTGTGGCAGCCCACATCACGCGCTGCGGCCACATCTACTGTTGGCCATGCATGCTGCACTACCTCTCTCTGAGCGAGAAGAGTTGGTCTAAGTGCCCCATCTGCTATGAGGCTGTGCACAGCGCTGATCTCAAGAGGTTCGTACAGAAAACACCTGTTAATATCTCTTGTTTGGTTTTTAAACTGTGAACTTCATGGTGTAGAAGTCTGTAATTTTATTTAAATTATCGTCTGGTATATAGAAGTGCCAACGTTTAGTCAATACATTCCAGTTTGTTCACTGTTGTCACTGAAACCGGTTAACTTGCAGTGTGGTGGCCATGGAGACGCGTCAGTACGTGACCGGTAACGTCATCACTATGCGTCTGATGCGGAGAGAGAAAGGATCGCTGGTGGCTCTTCCCAGCTGTCAGTGGGTGAAGGTGGAAGAGCCCATTCATTTTGGAGGTGAGACATTCTGCTGGTGGAGATAGACTCTTGTGGTGTTCACTTGAGTATGTCTTATTTGACATTTTCCTCTCTTTGTTGCAGATGTGCATTTGCGTGCATACTCCAAGCTGCTGCTGGCGTCTCAGGAGCAGGTTTTGGGTTTGCTGGCTGAAGAGAGGGTCGCTCTCCAAACCCAGCTCAGCCAAGAGAAAGATGACCCACAGTCCTGCTTCATACAGAGCGCCTTACTGCAGCTTCAGGTACACACGCGTTCACGCTGGTGTATGAATGTTGGGGTGCACCAGCTGTTTTGACCCTTTTCCAAGTTACAAACCACTCAAACTTAAAACTAGTGAAACAAGTCATGCTACTGTTTTAAAGATGTCGTTTGTATAGGTTGCTCAAAAAGTAATGTTAACAATAAAGGCATTTAAGAAGCCAAAAACTATACACTGAATTGTGTAACTCATTTTCTGTAATTTAATACCAAACTTGAATGTTTACATGCAGTTATCTTAAACATAAATAGTTTTTATAAAAACTGAAAACATACAATGATATAAAAAAAAAAGGGAACGTTACATAACTTTGTTAAAAAGAAAAGTTACATTTCTCATTAATGGGATAACTGCATCAAAGCTATTTCAATGAATATTGAATTTAAGTTAATGTAGTTTATTGTAAAATATCCTTTATACACACATAATGAGAATTTTGGTTCACATCTTGAACAACTAACTTTAAAGATTTATAAACATGTTCTGCTTCATAAAAAGTTTATATTTTTTACTTTAGTTTTTTACTCCCGAGCACTGCACACAAACACACAACCCTTACATTTGATCTCTGATTCTGAATGAACAGGAGCGAGAGGAGGGTCTTTTGAAGGGAGGCTGTAAAAATGCTGGATTTGTTGATGGGGCAGACCTGAGGAAACTGTCTCTATCTGGACACTCCTCTCCAGAGGTGGTCAATAACCTCCCAAACTCAAAGGTCAGTAGAAACTGTGCTGCTTTCAGGTGTGGAGTTTAATAAATTGTCATTCGTTGTTTTTTACTCATAAGAAAATGTTCACTCTCCTGAAACTCACATTTACTGCAAAGCGTTACATTTTAAAGCTCCCCTTTTTTAATTTTAGAATGCTTATACTTTCATGTGGAGTTAAAACATTTTAACTCTTCTGTTTGTTTTTAAAATTCAGTAGAATTTCAAGTTCTGGTCTCATTGGATGATATTTTATCCCATGTTCTACCACAGCCCATCCTGCAGTATGCTTCAGCGTTTGATGATGAGCTTCAGGAGGCTCATGAGGAGCCTGTGGAAGAGAGAGTTGATCAGAGTGTCCCTGAGGTGGCCGAAGAGATGCCTGAAAGAGCTGTGGAGGACAAGCCTGTAGAAGAGACACCTCAGGCCAGCCAGGCCGCTCATCATGGCCCATATTACTACTTCTATCAAGGTGGGTGTGGGTTTATGTGTTATTAATGATGTTTAAAGCTACTTCTCAGGTAACTTTTTTTTTTTTTTGCATTTAAGCAATGAAAATGGAGACTAAATGTGTTTTTTTTTTTTCCCCTTTTTCGGTTTTGTTTTTGTAGCTGAGGACGGTCAGCAGATGTTTCTGCACCCTGTGAACGTGCGCTGTCTGCTGAGAGAGTACGGGAGCCTGGAGAACAGCCCTCACACGATCACGGCTAACGTAGTGGAGATTGATGGACAGACGGTCACTGAGGTACACACATCTCTTATTCTCACACAATCATGTTACTAGTGTAGTGGTAGCTGTTGTGAGAATGCGATACTAGTTTACTGCTTACTAAAAACGTTATACTAGAGTAAAAGAGCAGTGTGGTGTGGTGCTATCATGCCTAGTGTGTGAAGTCATAGCATCTCTGAAGCATGATCCATACATGTATTTCTAACTGGGGTACAGTTATATCATGCTCACAGACTCAAGTCTTGAACTAATTCAGTAATGTCTACCATTCAGAAACTGATGGACAGATTTCATAACTTTTAGGAAATTCGCCGTCGGCATCGTTACCTCTCTCACCTGCCCCTCACCTGTGAGTTCAGCCTGTGTGAGCTCAACCTTCAGCCTCCCGTTCTCTCAAAAGAGACCCTGGACAGCTTCGCAGGTACGTGCACGTAAACATGAAACTATGAAACCCCATCGTCACTCCCACACAGATGAATAACAGACAAAGGCTGCATTTATTTGACCAAAGATACAGTAAAAAGTGTAATATTGTGGAATATTGCTACAATTTAAAGGGACTCTTTTATATTTTAATACATTTTGAGCTGTATCTTATTCCTGTGATGGCAAAACAGAATTTTCTAAATTTTGAGTCACATGATCCTTCAGAAATCATTCTAATATGGTGATTTGCTGCTCAAGAAACATTTACTATCCGTGCTGAGAACAGTTGTCCTGTCTAATATTTAATTTTTAAATGTTGTTTATTTGAAGTAGTAATTGTATTAAAAATAAATAATGTGTGTATATATATATATATTTTACATATTTATACAATGTACTGGTAAATGGTTCAATCCTATAAAAATATATTATTCTCTTTCTGGCAGATGACTTGGAGAAACGGAAGCGCTTGAGGCAGAAGAAAGCAAGGGATGAAAAGAGAAGGGAGAAGAGGATTGAAATGGAGGAAAACAGGAAACATGGCAGATGTGAGAATTTAATTCCTCATTGCATGTGTTTTTGAGAAAACATGCACATTTTTATGAAACTAGACCATGTTTGATTGTAGAACATTCAGCTAGTATCAGGGTGTTGTGATTGGTTTGGTTATTGAATTTATTTTTGTGCGTTCTTCAGATCCAGAGGTGCACATTGGGCTTGAGAACCTCCAGCATTTTCCAGCTTTTGGATCTCCTCCTCAGAGCGACTCACATGTGCTGCTCCCAGAGCTCCTGCTGGGACCCCCGTCTCCTCTGAGCAGCAGTCCTTCATCAGGTAGCACTCGCTCTCTCTTGCAGTGGCCTTCAGTGGTTAGTCTTCTGTGCTTATGACCTGTTTTTCTTTCAGATGGAGTGATGTTTCCTAATCTGAGTGAGCACAGTGTAGCCAGTGTGGAAGAAGATCCTCACTGCATGTCCTTCGCTCAGGTTTGCCTAAAGTACTCTTTCATGTTTAGAATAACAAAATATGCAATTTTATAGCCTTCATTTGGTGGGAAAATCCTGACGAAAATGAAATTGAAACTTATTTTAAATACAGTATCAAAAACAATGCCATGTTGAGAATTGTCTAAATGTACTCTATTAATGTGTGCAGATGCTGAAAGATGGGAAAGCCCGTGTGGATGGTGGGCCTAAAACCACCCCAAAGAAAGGTGAGGGTCCTGTCCTCACTTGAATTCCCTGTTTGTTGTTGGCTTACAGGCTACACTAACTCCTAATAGCATAGTTTTGTAATCATTTTTAGTTGGTTGTAGTGACTTTATTAGAACCTTTAATATTAGTAGTAATTTTTTTGATGTGTTTCCTCCACAGCGGAGATGTTCCTGGCTCCTCCTCTGGCAGACAGTGATGATGGAGAGAGTGACGGCTCTGATCGGGTCCCTGTACCCAGTTTCCAAAACTCCTTCAGTCAGGCTTTCGAGCAGGCTTTGTCCCAGCTGGACCATGGAAATCAAACTCCAGCACAGGCTTTACCCATCCCTGGTGAAAACAATTATTCACTTAAATTCACCCCAAAATGCTAATTGTTATCATTTACTCAAAGTTGTTCCAGTTGAACTCTTTAACTACCTTTATTAAGTTTGGGACCCCATGTGACCTTTCTTCTCTCTACTTTATAGATGAGAAAGGGGGGAAGAAGAAGAAGAAAAAGCAGAAGCTTCTGTTCAGCACCTCTATGGTTCACACGAAGTAAACACTGAAGTCCACCCTTCACTCCTGTTTCTACCTTCTGCCTTATTCCTTCCCTATGCTTAGGCTTCATTATGACCCTCAACAGCAGTTTCGATCTCTTTTGTCATGCCCCTGTTGAATGAGACCCTCTGCGGGAAGTTCAATAGCTGCAGTGATTGTACACTTGTCCTGTGTTACTTACAGAAGGGCCAGATGTGGAAATTGAAAAGCTCTAGATCAGGAATATTTCACATGGTGCTGTAGTTCATAGCTGCTATTTCAATATTATCCAGAATGAGAGTGGGGAAGAATGACATGGTTGTTGGTTATGGGTTGCATTTATTTATTTTGGGGGGTCCCGAGGAAGCAGTCAGCCAGCTGCAGAAACGTCCTGTCCCTCCATCATATCTGTGACACCTTTGTCCTTCAACCATGGTGCTTTGAGTCTGGGATATTAAATTTAGCGCTGCTAGCAGCCAAAATAACCAACAAAGAGAAGAACCAGTGGTGATGATTTCGAGCATTTGAGTTCTTCTTCCTGTCTTTCACATGCACACAAACTATTCTGATTGTAACACATTCTTGTCTGTTTACAAGCCTCCACACATTTACTTCCTGTTTATTAACAAGCTCTGAGCTCTTGGTGTGAACTTAAGTCTGTATTTAACTCTTCCCAGTTATTATCTCTCCAGCCTGAGAACTGCCTTTCACAATCAGACAATTGAATAAGTAAAATAAAATAAACCATTGTTCTGCTGGAATAGCTGAGAATTTAGTGGGTCTTTTTAAAGCACTTGATTTTATTCGAACCTTCATTTATTCGCCAGGATTCAGAGCTGCTCACGTTCAATAGTGTTCAGATGTTAAAAGGCATCAAAGAGCAGCCGACTCTTTTATTTGCTACGTGTTCAGTGAAGAAAATATGTAAAGACAGAGAAAAGGCTTTATAAAATGAGGGTTTAATTTTTCTCTTTTTTTTTTTCCCTGATGAAACCTGTGATACAGATCCTGCATATAGGCTTAAGTTGAAATTAATAAAGGATTATGCACTGGCATTTTGTTTGTTTCGTTTAGAACTGATTTCATTTCACTTGCTAAAAAACAATTTTTTTTTCAACATCTTTTAACAGAAATATTTTGGCTTTTCTGATTGTAATCTCAGATGGGTTTGCAATAAAATATTAAGAACAGGTTTATATTGATTTGGGTGTTTTCATAAAGTTTGTTTGATCCTTGTGTGCAATTGGTTTATAATAGTAGCTTCTTGTTAAAAAAAATATATATATATATAAAAAGGCAATTGCCTTTAAAAGCTTTTATAGTTAGTCTTTGCATGTTCTGTGTGTGCATGTTGTGTAAAAATGAATGTTGTCAATTTAATCCAAATGTAAAAGATGTATTTTTTTTAAAAAACAAATGTAGACATTTAAAACCTTGTTAAAAATTATTAAATGTATTGTAATTATGGACTTATTAAAGTTAACAAAAAATATTTTTCTAATATTGCTAATTTTAACTTTATTTGAGCATTTAAAATGTAGTTTAAAGCAAAATAGTAATTTAATAAAGCATTTTAGAGGCACATTTTGAATAGAATGTTCTGCTCTTAGTCGTTTTGTCAGTGAAGCATTACTATGGCATTTCATAAACTTTCACACATTTTCTATTCAGAGACATTTATTGTCATGGTCACACTGGACTGGATACAGAGGGCATCGTGCTCCTTTTTGTTAGCCAAAATGCTTTTGATTCCTGATTACACAAAAACTATACTATTACAAAATGGACAGTTGTACAGTATGCATTCTTTTTCTCTCAGTATGGCCAATAAAATCACAGATGTAAATTCACTGTCAGTCACTGGCTCAATTTCCCCACTTCTTCTTCCATGTCAGTTCAACTCAGAAACTAGAAGGCTAAATGGTAAGAACAGAAATAAAACACTTTGGTTTGGTTCATTTGTATAGAAAATAGCAGAGGTTTTTAAGGATGTGAAGAGATGCATTTATGGAGCATCAACAAGATGAGAAAATGGACTTCAAGATGGGATAGAAGGAGCAGAGGTCATGGTTTGCCCCAGTGTCAGACAGAGCGGATATGAAAGCCATTAATCGAGAAACTGCATTAGACGGAAATAACTGAAATAATGAAGGACCAGAAAAATCACTGGACGTCAATTTAAAGCTCCAGGTAATTTGCTGCCATGGCAATAATTGGGGCGCCTGTGGGGACACCAGGGAAGGGACCGCTGGATCCAGCAATGTCGATATGGGAGTAAGGCAGAGGTTTGTCCGAGTCCACTCCATGCTGTGGGACAAACATTTAGATGGTTAATGTTTATATTTGAGCAAAAATGTTACATCTGAAATAAATCCTGAACAGATAATACACCCATTTTTTTGTTTTTGTCTACCTTATCCAGTCCAGAAGCCATGATGAGGAAGGCGGCAGGCGCCTGGTGTCCCCGCGGCGTGGCGGACGAGGGCAGGTTATTAGACTGCAGGATCTCTTCATACTCGGACTTCCCTTTGTGGAACTCGTAATCCTCTCGACGAATGGTGGACACCTCAAACAGATCCCCCAGCATCTCTCCCGCTGCCACACAAACAGATTTCAGACACATGAAGCCACTTTTATGTTAGCAAAAACAAACGCTTCTTACCTTTCTGCCACTGCAGAGCGTTCCCTGAGCGTTGAGCAGCACCGTTATCCATTATGATCTACAGTGACACATGGAGAGTCATGATGGAAATGGTCAAAGACATGTGTGAAGCACATTGTGTTTCCTCAGCCTTCAGAAGTTATGTAGGAGTATGTTGAAGTACTCACGGAGTAATGAGGTCCCATGGCTCTGATAGCATGTCCTGTCAGAGTGGCGATCGTGAAGAGCTGAGGAGACACCTCCTGCAACGCCTAAAGAAGCACACAAGAGGTCCACACTGCTGTGAGCGTGTAAGATATGCATGAATAGCATGCAGCTGCATGAATAGGTGATCAGAAATCCAGTAGGAGATCTAGACAGGTGGAGCTGGGGGAGGTGGAGGGTTTCAGAGGAACTCTACTGTACAATGCTTTAGAGCATAGGCTGAATTATGGAAGTACCTGTTCCTTCATCTCACAAAGCAAGTCCACCATCACCATTCTTCCTTCAGCATCAGTGTTTCCAACTCGGATTCTACGACCAGCACGAGACACAACCAACTCATCTGCTACATAACAATCTGCCAAAGGGTAAAATAAATAATAGATGACCCACATTTAGCAACAGACACTCAAACTGGACAAAACATGCACCTAAAATTGCGTACCAGATCCGACACTGTTCCGCACCATTGCCATTGCACCCACAACCTTCAGGTGTTTGGGCTTTAGTTTGGCTAAGATCTTAAAAAACAAACATGCGTCGATATTAGACTCTAATATTCTTGTCAGTAATATGAGCAGGTGCATGTGTGATCGATCAGTACCTGGAAGAAGCCAGCAACAGCTGCAGATCCACATTTATCTCTGTGCATCCCAGCCATGATTCCTCCGGCCTTGATGTCGGCTCCACCGGTGTCATACGTGATGCCCTGCAGCAACATACAACATTCATACGTGCTGGAAACACTTCTATCCTGGGTGTCAGAATACAGTCATCCTAAACCTCACCTTGCCAACCACCATGAGGGTCTGCCGGATGGGTCCTTCCCCGCAGTACAGCAGCTTGATCACTCGGGCCTGGTGACGCGGCACAGCTGAAGCACAAACATGAGTCTTAACAGCACTTTATATAACACAACACAATAATAATACCCAGAACTGGAGTCTTGAGCTTTCAAAAACACACAAAGGTGGTCATGGCTATTATTTATTTACATTTTTGGATTAAATGGCAATGAAAATAAGAATATTTGAAGAAAAAACAGTCTTACTGTTAGCACAGCGGTTGACTGCAGCCAGACAGGGATACTCTTTCTCTAGAGTATTCAGATCACTCACTACTGTCACCTATGACATGCAGATGAATAAAGCATGTTAGTTCTTACCGAGATGAGACCGAGAGCTTTAAATGCTCACATAAAGGCTCACCTTTACAGGAGTATCCTTGAAAACCGCTTGCACATATTCAGCTGCGCGAGGGGCAGCCATTCGCTCCGGGTCAGAGCCACCGATGTCACGATAGACAAGCCTATACCATCCACAAATGAGCTATTTTATTTATTTTTGTACACAATGGATCCTCTGAGGTATCTGGTCAATCCAAAATCTTTGGATTAAAAATGCTAAAAGAAATCATTGTTTCCATGCAGACTCGTACCTGCCGCTCTCCAGAGCAGTGGCCAGCTCAGTCATGGCTTCTCCCTTCGTCCGGTCCTTCGCCCAGACGCCCAGCACGGCCACCTTGTGAGGGGACGACTTGTGCTCCCTCACCTCTAGAGGCTGAAGATGACAGAAATATAACTGGTTTACACTGACACCGACAAAGAAGAAAAGTTCAAAAATAGAGAACAAAGAAGCAGAAATAAAAGGGCACTAGTCCCAGTGTTATTTTAGTAATATCTATATACAATTATAGTATGAGCGTATTTTCCAGGCTATAAGTTGCACTTTTTTTCATAGTTTGGCTGGTCCTGCAACTTATAGTCAGGTACGACTTATTTATCAAAATTAATTTGACATGAACCAAGAGAAATGAACTAATAGAAATGAACAAATAGAAACATTACCATCTCTAGCCGCTCAGTGCTCCTGTAGTCTACACTGAAGACATAGAGCGCCCTCTCGTGGCTGGAGACGGTAATGTTTTCTTTTGGTTCTAAATGAATGCGACTTATAGTCCAGTGCGACTTATATATGTTTTTTTTCTCATCATGACATACTTTTGGACTGATGTGACTTATACTCAGGTGCGACTTATAGTCCGAAAAATATGGTAATTAATAAGTTGGCTTGGATGTTATTTTTATATTTTCAGCTTTTCATTTATTTCAAGTTTAATTTTGTTGTGCTTCTTAAAATGTGTGTGTGTGTGACCATGGACTACAAAACCAATCTTAAGTCGCTGGCGTATATTTTAACAATATCCAAAAATACATTGTATAGGTCAAAATTATTGAATTTTCTTTTGTGCCAAAAATCATTACAATATTAAGAAAAGATCATGTCCAATTTTCCTACCATAAATATATCAAAACATAATTTTTTGATTAGTAATATGTATTGCTAAGAACTTCATTTGGACAACTTTAAAGGCGAATTTCTCGATATTTAGTTTTTTTTGCAGCCAACAAAATGACTAGAACTGAAAAGTACTTAAGTACAATATTAACAGTTTTATTTAATTATATCAACACTGTGAAAAGATATATTTGAGGAAATAACTTTTTTAGGATACTGAAATTTTGATATGTAACCATTCTGACGTTATATATATATATATATATATATATATATATATAAAGTTTCTCACTGTGTAGAGAACATGCAGGGCTCCTAGAACAGCGGCCAAGGTGTTCTTAGCATAGCTGCTGTGTGGAGGACAAACCAGCAGAGGACGCTGCATGCCAGCTTTCAGAGCCCTATAACAAAATATATTCAGATCAACACCATAAAACCTTTAGTCGTGTAAAAATGATTTTTCAAAGAGAGATATGTGTCCTAGAAGAACATGATGCTAAGGGCACACACATAAAACACAGTGTTGCTTTGACAGGACGAACGTCGATCATTACACATCATGTTTGCATAAGCACCTCTTAATGCCATTAGCAGCAGCATCACTGAACCTCCGAACATCATCATAGTCCCGATTCACTGGACCAGTGCACGCAAACACCACTCTGTTTCCAGGGAGACCAGGAACCTTGACCAGCACCACCTCTTCACCGATGCAGCAGTCCACCTGAGTGTGACACGGGGACAGATGTGTGCAATAAAAAATATGCATGTAAACCACAGGGCTGATTAGTTGTTTGTGGAGCTGAACTGACTGCGCTGTAGTCCTGTAATGGTGCTTTCAAACACTCCAGCTCATCAGGGAGCTGCTCATGACTTTGGCATATTAAGATAATGCCATCAAAACTGCAAAAGAGAAGAATAATCCAAATGAACCTTCACAATATATAGAAATATAGAACTGCAGAATAGCAGTGCTGTAATTACTCACTATTACACTGCAAAATAAATAAATTATAATTTATATATAGTTGTCTTTTTTCTCTGGTATAAAACATTCTTAAAACCACATTAACAGAATTGTGAAGCAGAATTGTGAAAGATATTTTTTTCAGAACATATACCCAACGGTCAGTGTTTTTTTGTTGATAACTAAACCTAAAATTAAAAGATAAAAAATTTGTTTTGTTCATCGAAATAAATCTGAAACATAATAAAATATAAATATGAAAATCTTAAACTAAATTTATCTAAATTTAAATCTAAATTTATCTAATAGAAATATAAAATATATAAAATGTCAAAAGCAAATACCAAAATTGCTAAAAGGTAAAATTTAAATGAAAGTTAAATATATAAAAATAAAAGCTAATAAAAAATATATTTATTAGTAAACACTAAAACTGTGTTAAAAAAATACTACTCAAAATATTAATAAACACTTAATAAAATTAATAAATGGAATTATGGAAATATTTGTATAACAATGTTGATTTTATGCTTAAAACTGAAAAACGGACTTGCCAGGGTGTGCATGTGGTTTTATGTAATTTTACTGATAAGTCAGGCCAAAAATACATATCTTAATGTGTAGTTCAGTTTACAGAGGACTACACTTGAGACAATAAAGACAATAAACCCTACTTTTGACATCAGTTATCAGAAAGCGGTCTAAAGTCTAAAGTCTCTGTGTTGTTGATTGTAACGCAGTCAGTTCAGAGAACAGCAGCGATGATGGATTCATTATAAATCATAGTTCCTCTGATGGTAATGTGATGCTGACAAGTGATCTATCATGCTCGTTCATGAGTCCACAAACACACATCATGACAGAGATTTACTAACTTCTGGTCCTTGCAGTCAGCGGTGCACTGGAGAGGCTGGACACTGGATTGAAGAAAAGACACAGAAAAGATTAAAAGCTTTACTAATGTAAATACATTGCAGCTGCTCTCACTATTTTTGATAATGTTTGATTAATATTTAAGTGTCTTTTGGCATGAGTAGTGGGGTCCAAAGGACTGAAATTGAGACCATGCTTCTGTTTTGCAATTTATATTAAAAAGAAAAAAAAATCCCCCACATGTAGTGCTTACTGAAACATTTAGGAAGAATAAATCACTTGCACCTTCAACAACCACAGTTCCTCCCTGCTGATATGACAAATTGAAATAACTTACTTCTCATATTTCAAATATGTATTCAACGTCGTCATCAGCAAAGATAATCTGTTCTGCTGAAACTGTTATTTAATTATGCTCCAAGAACTTAGGACTCTAACTGGGAGACTTAGCTTCAATAAAATCCATAATAATAATAAAATTGATAGATGGTATATTGGTTTCATTCTGCTTTTTAAAGGCCGAGAATTCATTAGACTGATCACATACGATTAATTCAAACGCAGCAAGAAACGGATTAAATAGACGATCTCTACTGAACAAGTTAACACATCTGTTTTAACCCTCTCAGGCTCAAATTAAGTTTTAGTAACAAGTTTTTAGTGCTCCAGATACATAAAATATGTATCTGGAGTAATAAGGTAGTTAGTTTTTAACTGTTGCAAATCAGCAACGCCTGCCTTGAGAGGGTTAATAGCTATGCATGATCTAGCTGTTAGCAATTATCACTTCAAATGATTTCAGTTGAACAGATCCAGATGTGCAGTGACAGCGGAAAACTCAATATACCCCCCGAAATCAGCGGTATTAATAAAAGTGATTTTAAACCTGAGCAGTTTTAAATAAACCTCTTACTTTACAGACATCTTCACGGCTCCTTCCCTTCCCTCGCCCTGCAGAAGTGAAATCTTGATGTCAGCTGACAGATTTCTCTAAGACAAATCACATGACCACTGAAGAGACGTGGAAATGTAGCTTTTCAGAACGCTAATGGAATACAATGCACATCAATTGTGGAATAAATATATTAACTTTTTGTTTTAAACGTGCGATTTTTAATATGTATTTCAGTGTTTTAACTCACGCGCCCATTTCCTTAAATTATATCTTTGTGAACAAAACATCCATTAAACTACAAAATAAAACCGGAAATCACAGTGACGTGAAGTCCGACTCATTTTTGAGAATCGGTTCTTTCGAACAATTCATTGCAAACCGGATCAAAAAAATGTTTTTGATTATTTTCGTGCCACTGGACACATGTAGCACACACGACTGCTTATTAAATTTTATTACAATCGATGATAGTTTATTGTATTCTCACGTGTCCCATGTAATTTAATAACTTTAAGAAGAATACATTTTTCATTAATAGTAGATAATAATAAAATAAATGTACACTGTCAGCTTATATATATATATATATATATATATATATATATATATATATATATATATATATATATATATATATATATATATATACAATGTTTTTCTGAACATTCCATCAAGGACTTTGATCACAGTTGAATCCTCGTGAATCAGAGAACCTGTTCAACCGATCCAATCAAAAGATCCGACTCAAAAGAATGACTCTTCCACGAATCCGGACATCAAGAAGTCACGTGACAGAGACTACAGTGAGTGTGAGCAGTCTTGTGTCAAAGTACAAAGATTGTGTAATTTGAGTTTTACAGTACGATGTAATACGAGTATGCGAGTAACACATTAAACCTCAGATCATTTTGCAATTGTTATTTTGTATCTTTTTTGTTACTTGCATGATCAAACCTGCTGCTTTTTTGTGCACCAAGATCAGGTAGGAGTCACACAGCATTACAGGAAGCAGGGGAAGTAACCTCTTATCTGCACTGCCTTGCATGATTATCTTATTTCTAACGATAAACGTTGTCTTAAGCAATCAGTAATTTGCTGCTGTTGAACTTTTGTTACATAATCATAGATTTGGTCTACCTCGCTCCCTTAATCTGAAATAATGCTCTCTTCAGCGCACTGCGGAGTTGTTCATCTATCACTTATTTATACATGGTATCAAACATACATGCTTGTGTTACACAGCAAGTCCAGTGTCCAACTGTGAAGGCCCAGTGATTAACAGCTTTAAGTAAGGTGTTTTATGCAAAACAAGGAGGTCGATTTTTCTTTTGTGTATCAATATAATTTACAAACGTGCAGATTTGTTAAAGTGGCTCCATGTTTTGTGGCATTAAAAATTAATTTTATTTAAATTAAAATGCCATTGAAATAAATCAGCGTATGGATTAACACCCCTTGAATTTAGTTTGGTATAATTTGCTTAAATGTATTTCATTGTTTATTATTTTGTATTTAAAATATATATATATATATATATATTTTTTTTTCAAAGTATGTTGCTTGGATTTAGTGCATTTATTATTTGATGAGGTTTAATTAAGGTTAAAAACTAGCTGTTCTGTGCATCACCCCTTTAAAAAGATTTAGATTCAGCATGCAGAATTAAAATAACTTGCAAAATCATTCATTTGAATTCACTACAGACTTGCTAATCTCTATACAGATATTATAGATGCATTATCCACATTATAGATTAGTGCACTGCTTACACAATGTTTTAAATCAACACGCCAGATGTCACACTTCATGAATCTGTGATTTTCTATCCCTTCAATTTGACTTTGCTGTTATATATGTGCTTAAATATGATATTTGTGACTCTATTTGAAGGGTACGTTGTTTCTCCTGTCATCTTGCACCTCTTGGTATGTCTGTCCATTTCTCTCTTTCACTTCTGTAAGTCCTTTCTTCTGTCTGTCTCTCTTTCCCTGTGTTTTCTAATAGATGAGATTTCTGGGGATCTCTCAGCTCAGTTTGAGGAGACTCAATGCCGTATTCTCTGCAGGCACCGTCAGAGGCACCGCAAGCTCAGCCGCTATGAGACTCGTCCAGTTCTGTCACAGAGGAGGCGAGGGGGGCGTCAGAGTTGGGCTGGAGCAGGCAGGAGGTCAGGGGGTCATTGATCTGAAAGCCTTCGACCCATCCATGCCATCCACTATGAGAGAGTTCCTTGAAATGGGGGAAAAGGGAATGGAGTGTGCCAAGAGGTGTTAAAGAGTACACACTGTAACACAAACTATACACACTCAGCAGAGAGAGCACTTACTTTACAGTCACCCGCTTAATAATACACCAGTCATGTCTGGATATATTCATTCTAAAATGCAATTAATACATACAATACACCTCTTCATTGTTTTTTTTTTATATATAATTTATAAATATTTAATTTAGGAATGCTTTAAATTTAGAAATGCATATTGATTTTATATTTTTATTGTGGGGGCATGAAGTAAAAAAAAAAGTCTGATAAAAAAGGGTGATACAACTGTTACTATTTCAAAATAAAGAAAGAAAATCATTAAAAATGTAATTCTTGAAAATATAATTAAGTAGTTTAGCATTAATCTTTTATTACGCCCCATATTCAATTTTGTGAAATATAATTTTCTTAATAATTATATTTATATATTATAATTATATATTAAATATTATTTAATATTTAATAATTTTAATATTTAATATTTATATTTTAATATTTACAAAAACATTCTGCAGTCATGTGGTGCAACCAACAGGCAGAAACATACAAAGAGGATTTTTTTCTTAAAGTACTCCTGCAAGGTCAAGAAGACACTTAAATAGCTGATAATTTAAAAAAATTTTGCGACGAAGAAAGGTCAACTCAGGTTGCACCATGTCATTTGGAATGACTCCCCAAAAATCTAATATTTATAAGAAATGTATTACGTGTAGAAAGAGTCAAGAAAATAGCATTTCTTCATTTTCATCTCTCGCTCTCAGGGCTTTGTCCAGCGGTCAGCATGTGGTGGCGAGGTCAGAGGTCAGGCTGCTCTCTCCAGTGACCGGCCCAGAGAAGGTGGTGTGTGTTGGTATGAATTATAAAGACCACTGCCTAGAGCAAAACGCCCCGATTCCTAAAGAGCCCATCATATTCAGCAAGTTCCCCTCCGCCATCACTGGCCCTTATGATGACATCGTTCTCCCAGCGGAGAGTCAGGTGAGTTTCAAACCGACGGCCGGGGTCACTTTAAATCAACAGTGACACTCCATACCTTAGAGTAACTACAGGAGGAGACTGACTGGTGAAATCTCAGCTGGAACCTGTCACATGCAGATTTCTGTTCGACACGCAGAAGTGTCCGACTTCAAAATAAATGTATTTTATTCAAAATCGAATATTGAAAATGTAGCTGTACTGTTATCACATCGTTGCGGCTCAATTTACAGGAAGTGGACTGGGAGGTGGAACTTGCCTTTGTGATTGGACGGAAAGGGAAACATATTAAGGTATTAACAGGGTTATTTATATATCCATCTATTGACGTATGAGTATTAAAATGCAAATTTTCTGTTAATTGATTATAATGAGTAGGCAAAAAGTATTTTAGAACAATTGTAAAAACACTTATTGGTTCACTATTTCTAACAGTGAAATCTTTACTGATTTTTATAAAGTAAATTTAAGAATAACTTTTACATTGTTCGTACTGGACTGAAGCAACTTTACTTGATCCATTTACAGGATTAAGTCAGTAAAGAGTTTAAGTCAGCGTTCTAGAAGCAGAGCATTTCTTGTTTCATTCCCACAATTGCTTCAACCTTATTTGAAATTAATGTATCTGTTTGTCTCAGGAAGAGGAGGCTCTTTCCTATGTTGCAGGTTTCTCTGTAGCGAACGACGTGAGCGCTCGTGATTGGCAGATGAAGCGCAATGGAAAGCAGTGGTTGCTGGGAAAAACCTTCGACACATTTTGTCCACTCGGGCCAGCGCTGGTTACCACTTCAGCACTCAAAGGTACTTAAGAGATAGATGTATTTGACAGTTAATACTGGCACTATTTCTGGTCAAAGATCAGATCAGTCTTACTTGTTCAAGCAGATGTTCATAACCTGGGTGTCCGCTGTCTGGTGAATGGGGCCGTGGTTCAGGACAGTAACACCAATCAAATGATCTTTCAAACGGAGAAGCTGGTCGCCTGGGTTTCACAGTAAGCCAGATCCCTTGAAAGCATCCTTGCTGAGTGAACATGAACATTTAATTTGTATACATTTGCTTCTCAAACGGGTGTTTTTCTGCAGGTTTGTGACACTTTGTCCCGGTGACGTGTTTCTGACCGGAACGCCTCCAGGTGTGGGGGTGTTCAGAAATCCACCTGTGTATCTAAAGGTGAGCTCTGCTAAAGGAAAATCAATGCATATTTCAACATGGCCGGCTTCGCGTCATAACCCACAATCAGTGCACCTGGCAGGCTGTTAACACCCGCTTACAGCCTTACCTGAACCCTTTGTTTTGACACGCAGATAAAGTTCGGCTGATTCCCTTCTGTTCAAACAGTCCTGAACGTGTGGCTGACACTGACACAATGAGAACAGCTGAAATACACAACAACACACGAGCAGCTGTAATGCTCTTATTAATGTTGTCATGATGTCAGTTTGCCGCTTAAAAAGAAAAAAAGGCACATTTAACAGGCACTGGCTTCAGTAGTTAAGCTTTCTAGTGATGGCAGAAAAACCTTATTTTGGTTCAGAAACTTTTTTCCCCCTTTTTCACAAACAGTGATTCTGCAGAGAAGGATCTTTCCTTGTTTGTTGTGCAACAATCTTTAAACTGCTTGCTAATGATAGGCAGAGCTACACTTAGAGCTCAAAAATCTAAATGCCTAATGTTTTTTTTTTTTTTTTTATATAAAAGTTGCATAGTGTTAGCTTTGATAATAATATTTGAAGCAACTCCTCAAACCTTGAGAACAGCAGCTGTTTGTTAAATCTAAAACCTTCATTCTTCAGTCACAAACAGTGATGTTCATTCAGTGTGCAGCAGACGTGCCCAGGAGAAAAGCAGCCGTCACGCCACACGTCATTTACACCAAATATGAGCTTGTTAGAAAATAACTGACATTAATCCTGTGTGATTAGAAATGCAATTTACACAATAGCAAAGTGTTAGTTCCTTTAGAAGCGGTTACATTTTGACTCATATGATTGGCTGGAGAATGTAGCGTCACATTTAAATTGATCTGATCCACTGAGGTTTACAAGCGAACGCGTCCAACTGGGTAGAGCATCTTTAAATCGTTTGAGAAGCTGTTAAAAACTTTCTCAAAAAACATTTTGTATTTCATTATATGACTGCTGTATTTACTGAAGGTCAGTTTCCTGTGATGAAGTGATTTTAACGCTGTGTTTCAGAGGGGAGATGTTGTGGAGTGTCAGATCGACGAGATCGGATCGATAAAGAACACAGTCGTGTAACAGGAAGATCTACACGATTCAAGAGCCACTACTGCATGTATAATTATTTCATATTGACATCATAAAACATGGATTAGTTTTTAACAGAAGGCAATAAACATTATGCTCTGGGCCACTTTTATAATGCAGCCTTTTATTCTCATCATCAGTGTGAAGTGAGTGTTAAACTGGGGATTTCATGATCAGGTTTCCAGTAGAGGGCATTACTGGCCTGCGTACAGTAGCCGTGTTATCTATTCTCAGCTTGAGATAAATAGGCTTTTGAGTATTATGATGAAACAACTAGCAACAGATGTTTTCTACTTTATCGTGATGTACATCAGAGTATAATGGCTCCATTGGAAGATCCACGGAACTTGGATCCATTGTTCACTAATTGAATTTGGAGATGTGGGTGTTCAAAAAAAAAAAAAAATTATAATAATAATAATTATGTGAGCTTTCAGTCAAATGCAAGAAAAGAAGCAAAGCAAAAAGCCAAGAAAAAAAGAGTTTAAGCAGAATAAATGATTGGAGAAGTCCAGTGTTTGTCACCAGATAGAAGTCAGTTGCTTTACAGGAAAACTGAGTTTTTCATTTTGATGAAATTAATAAAAAAAAAAACAAAAAAAAAAAACAACTTGGATAAATAGTTCACAATATAAGATGCATTCACAAAATAGATAAGGTGAATTTTCATCTCATGCCAACTCTAAAACATTTGAATGTAGGAATGAAAGTGATCTTTAAAGGAAAGTGTTAATCAAGTCAATCCCTGAGAGCTGCGGCCAACTGTTAATTATCAGCCCATGTTGTTTCTTGTTAATCACCTTATTCTTTTCCCATCTCCTTAGCTGTGTGTGTGTGTGTGTGTGTGTGTAGTCAGTGGATGGATTGTCTGGGTGGCTCTAGGGAGCTTATTCAGCACTTGTGCACTAGAAGCAGCAGCCGTCCATTAGTCTTTGTGTTAGATGCACCCGGTCAAAGCCACTCACTCGTGTGTTGCTCAGAATTAAGATCCACAAGAACGATGGTTGTATGCAAATGCACATTTACTCAGGAACTGTTCTCATGTTGCATGGATGGGTGTTTATGTGATTGTCAGATGTTTTAATGGAGTTGACATTTCCTCTCACCAGTTACAATGTAAAAAAAAAAAAAAAACCTTTAATCTGACTTGAGCGTGTGACGATAAACAGCAGGAAATAAACTGCCAAAGAAAGATGGTGAATTTGACATTGCTTTTTAAATATTCTGATTTGATTTTTTTTTTCTTATAGCGCAGACAAAGTATGAACGTGGCTCTGAAACGTTGAAAATTACATGGATTTTTTATGAACATTTCCCTCTATCAGGATATGGCATATTTCTATATTATATATTGATATATTTTTATGTGTATTACTTTGTTCTTTTTCATTTTTTTTTATATTTCTTTAAAATATTTTCAAAGAAATTAGACAATTTTAATATTGTTTTAATATAGATTTTTTATTTTATAATATATATTTTTTTCTGAATTTTATAATGTGCATTATGTATTGATGTTTTTTTTTTATAATTTTTTTTATTATTTCATTTACAGTGAATGATATATAAGTGATTATCTTAAAGTACAACCTTGTTATTTTTAAAAGTAAAACTTGCTATTTTTAAAAGTACAAGTAAAAGTAAGAGCTGTTTAGTCCCATGTCTCAATCAGTGAACTGCTGCTTTGGCATTCAGTGTTTGTACTAAAGGAAGCAAAATATGTATAGGAAGGTAACGCATGATAATTCATCTTAACAGTTTAGGGAATGTGGAATGTTTGCATACTAATGAACATTCATATGCAGCTCTGTGTGGCTAAACTATAAATCAAACCATGACAGAAACACTGCAGCTGGGTCAATTATCAGAAACGTGTACTGAACCAAGCCCTTTATATATTCATTACAGGAAAACAACACAATCTAGTGAAACTAAATGCAATTTATCTCCTCTATATAAACAAAGAACTTTATCTAACCATCTGAATAGTCATTATCTAACAAATAACGTAACAAATAACTGATGATGAGAATTTCAACAAAAAAAAGCGACCTCAGCATCACATATATTACAAAAAGTCAGTGTTCTAGGCAAAACAAACCAAACCAAACCCATTCATAATTAATGCTTTACACAACACTGAAGAACCGAATTTCAGAAGTGCTTACGGTTACCATTCCCAGCCGAGACCGACTTCTCTTCTCTTTAAACTTTTTCTCTTTCAGTTGTAGATGAACTGTTTGAAAAACTGCAAGAGTTTGGCTTTGTGAGCGCACTGAGAGAAGAGAGGACTGACGTCTAGATACACATCTCCTCTCTGCCTGTCTTCAGTCAACACCTAAAGCACAGGAACAGAGAAACGCTGTTTAGTCCCCAGAGGGAGGCCAAATTCACTTTCCTTTATTACAGCACCTGCTACATGTGTTACACTTTTACTGGCCTCAGTTTATCTGGCCTCGCGCTTTTATTTACAGCTTCTGTAGGGGCTTCTTGTATAGAATCACTTACCCCAAGATCAATGAAGGTACGAAGCACCAATCTCGCCAAGTCAATAGATGAGCTCTCTACAGAAGATTCACACAAAGAGATCAAATATACAGCACCAGGGCGATCACATTACACCAGGACTTCTGTAAGTGTTATTTAATAACGCTGGAATACAATCTGATGTGGGGCAACTCTTATAAAACATCAAGGCTCTAGTCTTCAGCAGAGCGAGATTACCCAGCAACAGAGAACTCAAAATCACTTGGATCGATTCAGGTGTTGACATGAAGGCTTTTCAGTCAGACTGTGCCATCAATCAAATTAATAAAGGATTCATTATTTGTATGCATATAAAAGTAGCTACTAGGCATCTGTTTGGTGATCTGATCACAAGTGCTTTATATGAAGTGGTAACGTGTCTCAAATGCATTTTCTGGGACCATTTCTGAAGGGATTGGTAGGTAGGTATGGGAATCCTAAAGAATTTAATCATTCCTCTTCGCCAGTTTGGTTTCTTAACAGTTCTATTAATGTTTATTTTAGTAGTCAGTAGAAGAAGAATGTTTTGGGGGGAAATGGAATTTCAATTTCATTCTACGGATGTAAATGAGTAATTACATTCCAAAACAACATTATTTCTATTGTCATTGCACAGCCAATTAAAGAAGGAATAAAAAAAACATTCTGATTTTGAAAGCAGAGTCTGATGATGAAATCAAGTGTTTTGGTAAAGAAAACCAACCAGCTTCCATTGTGTATTTTCAACCACTTCCTTTGAGGAACGCCGTGTTGCAAAAGCAAAGAGGAAAACATCATTACTGGATTCAGTTTTAGGTTTGAGAGGCATTGTTGGGGGACCAGATGTGCTTATCTATCTGATCTGTTTTTATTGTCTATGCTGAGCACTTGTGATTGGATCAGTTGAGATGGATGACCTCTGTTTAAAACAGATCTCAGTGTGGACCGAAGATGTAAACTCAAATGGCAAATCCTTTCGCTTCATGGAGGTGAGTGGAAAAAAAAGCATGTTTTTGTTTCCTACCGTAGTGCGCTTTGTCCAGCTGAGCTCGGTTCTTCAAGTGAGTGTGTAGTTGGCTCACACAGTCTCTTTCTAAGAGAAACCATTTTTTAGGTTATAAACACATTGTTGCTCACACTGATGCTGCCAAAGCACAGTTACTCATCACACATGGCACCAGCACTGTTTGGCCAGAGGTCAGAGTTTGTGTGCGTGTACTAACCTGTGATAGGTGAGGGGAGGTAATGGAGGCTTTCTAGCGCCCAGCACAGAGCTCTCAGCCGGACACTCAGTAAACTACAGAGGAAGAACAGCAGCTCTGGGCACTGAGACGGCTGACTCAACTAGAAATACAGAGAGAGAGGAAAAAGAGCAGAAAGGTAGACGACAATGAGAAAACATGCAAAGGTTATTCTTAGTTAGGTAACTTATGTCTGGGGCTTATTTATAGACTTCAAGAAAGAAAAAAATGGAATCATAAAATATTCATCCAAAAAAATCTTTGTTGGTTTGATTGCTTTTATTGTCCTCATTAGTAAGTAGCTTCAGAGAAAAACCACTAATGTGTTGTGGTTAAAGGGAAAGTTCACCCAAAAATGTTTATCTGCTTACCACCAGGTGGCGGTAATGTACTTATATAAGTCTGCATCCACTGTAAAGCAAGACAACGACGACACCTCACGCGCCGGCTCCTGAGAACGCGCACAAGATGACGCACTCAGAAGAGCTCAAACAGTTCGGACATTGCATGAATCAGAGGTCTAATCTTTATAAATACTGTTCAGTTTTGTGTCTTTACACATCAATGGATAATGACGAGCCGCAGGATTTAATTTGGTTTTGCTTGTGTATGTTTTTGTTAGTTTTATTGTATGTTTTAGTTGTGATTCCATCCACTTACATTATAAGACTGACAGACTGCTACAGTTTCAGTTAAATGTTCTACTGTAGAAACAAAGTCATTTATGGGTGAACTATCCCTTTAAATCTAAAATATTACAGCACAACTGTTTTCAACCTTGATAATAATAAATGTTTCTTGAGCAGTAAATCATGATATTAGAATGATTTTTGAAGGATCATGTGACACTGAAGCCTGGAGTAATGATGTTGAAAATGTAGCTTTGCATCAAAGGAATAAATTAAATTTTAATTATATTAAAATAGAAAATTATTGTACATTTTAATAATATTTTACAACATGTTTTCGATTAAATGGATGCAGCCTTGGTGAGCATAAGAGACTTCTATAAAAAATACTCCAAGAAATCTATATTTTACTGACCCCAAAGTTTGCAATGGTATATTTAGTACAGAATGTCTTATGAATGTGCATACATGCTCATTTTCAAATAATGATTTTTTTTTTGTTTTTTTTTTTTATATAATCAAATTAAGATTGCTATTAAACAAAAACCTGTTCTTTATATTTACTATTTTAAAAGTATTTATAATATCTATTATTTAATTTTCAATGTAATAAAAACATAAAATTCATACATATTATAAGCTAATAAATTAATCATAATACAGTGTTCCATAGACGAAAAAAAATAGTGTTCAAAATGTTTTGCTTGAGGTTCTGATGCAACAGAATTCACAATCCACAGCAGCTTGTCTTCTGCAAGCTCTCGCCAAAGACATTCCCTTCCTGGTCTTCTCTTCATTTGGAATTCATCGCACAGCTACTGAGATACTGAGCAACACACACACACACACATCAGACTTCAAGAGCAGCATCTCTCAACTGTCTGTCTTAGTTTTAAGTCTGTTTTGTCTGTCTGTGTGTGTCTGATGTTTGCGTTTTAGTGTTTGTGAGTGGATTTCAACTCGCTCAAACTCTGAATCCTAAGTGTCCACAGACTGAGAGTACTGTGAATCTGAATATATGATTATAAGCACAAATATATTCAGATCCAACACACTCTGTATGCTCTAAACTTTGCGGTCTGTGGGTTTGTGTACCTTATAAGAGCGTGCGTCTGGTTCCTCACAGTCTGAATCGCTGCTCTGGTCAGGGTTGTCTGAAACAGCCCATGACAACACACCCTGCCTCTTCATGAAGTCACACACCGGTGTATCCTTCTGAACCTACATCCACACACAAACAAGCAGTTCACATCTAAAGACACACACAAACAAGCTGAAAAGGGATCAGTTTAGGGTGGAAATGACCTTTAACCACAGACAAACAAAAATAGCTTTCACCTCTGTGGGTGTTCGTAAATCAGTCTGCTGAAAACTCTTGTGGCACTTGAAAATAAATGGGCAGAGACCAACCGGTCAGCAGGTCAGAGATTAGATTGAGTCTGAGAGCTCACTAGATGTTTGGGCACTGGAGGGAAAACTGTATTTTTGGCCACGTCTGTGAATTCTCAAATGGAAAACTTTAGGAAAAACGACATATCTGATGTACATATCTGATCTGGTGTGATACTGTAAACTGACCAGGCTGTATAATAATCTCTGCATTTATTTATTTATATTTATATAATATGTGACCCTGGAGCACAAAACCAGTCTTAAGTCGCCGAGATATAATTGTAGCAATACCTAAAAAAAAAACATTCATTTTTCTTTTCTGCCAAAAATCATTAGTATATTAAGTAAAGATCATGTTCCATGAAAATATTTTGTACATTTCTTACCATAAATACATAAAAACTAAATTTTTGATTAGTAATATGCATTGCTAAGAACTTTTAAGGAGATTTTCTTAGATTTTTCACTCCCCCAGATTTCAGATTTTCAAATGGTTTTATCTCGACCTAATATTAATGGAAAGATTATTTATTCTATTCTAAGATTACTGGTATCAGCTGATAAGTGTGCCTGCTTTGGCTCAGTGGCACAGAAGCTTTTGCCATTGTGCCAGTGCCAAAAAACTACCAACTATCAATGATACTAAAAATAATCATGACCTGTCATTTCATGTCATGCTTTATTTCACTTCGTAAGGAAAATAATATAACACCTGATCTTATAAATGTAGTCTCTCTTTTAAAGAATCACGTATAAACTCTATTATCTTATTTTAAAGTGTGATTACTAAAGTAATGTTAATTTTGTCTGCTGTTTTTTTTTTTATTTAGTCATAGTCCTGTGCCAAATGTTCTTTTCAGATTTAACATATTCAGTCAACCTGTCTTGGTTTTTGTTTAGTAATGTTTCATCAGTAACTATAAATATAAATATCTAATAAAATCGTATAAAATATATATAAAACAATCCCCAAATAATATATTATTATATACATATCATATAATATTATAATTATGATATATTTGTGTTATATAAATAAATGGTAGTATTTGACAGCTATACTATTTTCTAAAATATTAGGATCAGCCATCGAAAAAAATAATTTGGACTGACCAGTGATGAGGATTTTGAGAACGCCACATGTGTGTGTGAAGACTAACTGTGATCAGAGGATGGCTGTGTTTGTTTGTTAAGGCAGGTGTCTTACCTCCTCCATAACAAGAACCCCACAACGCACCATGCTGTCCACCACATCAAGAGCAAAGCCATGAGCGGTTTGACATGGCTGAGAGAGAGACAGACAAACAGATGGAGGGACAGACAGACAGACAGATACGAGCAGATCGACAGGAGGACAGATAATTAGTTGTGTAGTGTTTTTGTTCCTGTTGACATTTCACAGCCTTTACAAGTGTTTATTTGCTGATGCAAGTGTAAAATGTCCTGGCAATAATTACACATGCTATTTCCGCCGCTGAAGAACCCTTGAACGGGAAACTAAATTTAAGAGACACCAAGAGAGAGTAATAAAGGGAACAGATGGGAAGCGGCTGATGGATTGGAAGTGTGAGAGTGATATTTGGAGAATGTATGAAAAATAAATGAGCCATTTTTCTGACTGACTGAAGAGAGAGACGGCTGTCTGATTCACTACTAGCGTCAGTGTGATTCTAGACGTCATAGTGAGATGCCCTTGTGTGTGTTTAGTGAGACTCACCGGTATGAAGCCGGGTGACAGTAGATGTGTGAGTTGAAGGCTTTTCTCTGTAAGTTCTTCCTGGCCCAGAACAACATTAAACTCCGGGTCTCCACCACCTCCACAGCCTATAACCTCACTCAGCATGGCGGAGACAGCACACGCTTCACACACACACACACACACACACACACACACACACACACACACACACACACACACACACACACACACACACACACACACACGCATCTTCAGGATTAGCACTGTCAATAAACCCTGCTGTGGTGCAAACTTGACTCAGCCAAAAACACATCAACATCAACACATTCAAACTGGACACGTGCCCCCTCAGATTATTGAGCCAAGTGTTTTTTTTGTTTTTTGTTAAAGAAATAGTTGAACAATTATTGTTGGTAAATAAAGTGTTCTTCTAAAACAATCATTGATTCATGAAAATTGTTGAGTCACATCAATCTGAATCTTCTGCAGATCTTTAAACTGAAAATTTACCCATTAATATTAAAAACATAAAAAATATGGGTGTGTATGTGTAAATATATATATATGTGTGTGTGTATGTGTTACTTTGTGTGATCTTCATTTGAACAATCTCAGTATTGATTCTTATTATCACAAAATGATTTTAAGATAGATTTTTTTAAAGAAATCACTTTTAATCCACAATGATGCATAAATTGTATTGTAATGATAATAAGAAATGTTTCTTGAGCAGCATATCACCATATTAGAATGATTTTTTTGAAGACACTGAAGACTGGTGTAATGATGCTGAAAATTCAGTTTTGATTAACCACATGATTAAATTAGGGATAAATAAATAAGGATTCAAATAGCACTTATAATAATAATAATAAATGACAAATTTTGTAATAATATTTATAATAATAATATTCAAAAAATATAGTAATAATATTTGACCATTTTACTTTAACTGTTTTGTTTTTTCAAAATATTACTGTATTTTTTATCAAATAAATGCAGTCTTGATGAGCATAAAAGAGGTCTTTCAAAATTATATCTTACTTAGCCCAAACTTTTCAACAGGACTACATATATAAGAAATGGACTTTATAACTGAAATATGTATAAAAGAATCAGATTGAAATCTGGAAATCTGCTTGCAAACCAAAAATATTGCAATAAACGAACATGCCACACAAATAATAAAATAAACTGTTTTTTTTGTGTTGCGATATACCAGTATTGATGTCTTTATCTCTCTCTTGATCTTTTTATATGCCACTGATGATTCAAACGTGAGTTTTGAGCAGTTTAGAGTAGCGATTGTTGTTTGTCATATCTCCAACCACAAATGCAGACATGGTTTTATGTTTACGCAGCGCGATACCCATCGCAATGCATACAAACAAAGTATTGTCATTATAATCAGTAATTATGTCCCCACTGGATGCAACAAATGCCTCGTTTATAATGGGATTTACTGGTTTTGCGTCCTCATGCCGGGACACTTGACATCACAGTATTTTAAGGGGCGTAACATTTCCGTCACACGCTTGAGGTATTCAGCCAATCACAATGCACTGGATAATTAGCCAATCATAGCACACCTCGCTTTTCAGTATTATGAGCTTTGCAAAAATCGACGCAATTCAAGAAAAGCAGGGCATAGAGGAGAAACTATAATTAACATTATGTAGAAAATACAGGAAGGTTTTTTTTTTAAACCGCATAAACACATTGCATTATGCATTATTAAGTTAGTGTGACTTTCAACTTTGGAGTAGGCCCGGTAGGCTTGGGCCTTCAACAAACACATCACTTGAACCTCTCCCTGCTCTATTTCCGGATACATCGTGGTAAGAAATCATGCCTCCCAAACAATCTAAGACTGCACCTTCTGAGGATGATTCTGTCGTTACAATGAGTGTACTTTCTCAATTAATGGATCAACAGAGAGAATTTTACAGAGAGATGCTTCATCAACAACAAGACAACTTCAAGAGCTTTGTTCAGTTGGTAGTAGATGGAACAAACAAAAGATTGGATGGAGTGATCAGAGATGTTCAAGATATAAAAACTAGTTTGGAATTCACACAACATAAAGTGGATGGATTGATGACTGGTTATAAGGATGTTGAAATAAAAATAAAGCAGTTTGAAAAGGATATTGTCAAGTCAAAGGAGGAACTAGACGGATTCTTTGTCAAACTGGATTATGTGGAAAATCAGATGAAGAGGACAAACATCATTGTGGATGGGATCTCTGATGAAAAAGATGAAAGCTGGATGAAATCAGAGGTGAAAGTTCGTGATATCCTTTCAAGTAAATTGGGGCTAGATGACTCCGAAATGGAAATCGAGCGAGCTCACAGGATCGGACAGTATCAAGAAGGGGGTAAGCCCAGAAAAGTTGTTGTTAAACTTCTACGTTTGAAAGATAAACAGACTATCATGTCATCAGCCAAGAGGTTAAAAGGCACAAACATTTTTATAAATGAAGACTTTTCTGAGGCTCTTCAGTTGAGAAGGAGGGAACTCCTTCCAAAATTAAGAGCTGCCCGGGACAGAGGTGAAAGAGCCTTCCTGAAATATGACAAGTTAGTCATCTTGTCTAGAACTGGAAATACTCAAACATAATTGCAATGCATTTTTAGAATGATTGTGTAATTATTATCTTACATTTTTGTTTGCTGTTTTGTTAGGAAGCAAGACAAGTTTATGGCATCTCTTTTAACAAAATTGTCAAAGAAAGGATTAATTATTGCACATTTAAATATATGTAGCCTCAAGAACAAAATTCATGAGGTGATGAGAATATGCACTGAAGATAATATTCAAGTTTTAGCATTGTCAGAAACACATTTAGATATGGCTATGAGTAATTCTGAGCTTATGATTAATGGTTTTAAATTGTATAGGAAAGACCGGGATAAATATGGTGGTGGAGTAGCCTTTTATATTAGAGAACATTTTGGTGTGTTGTTAAGGGAAGACTTAATGAACAGTTATATTGAAGACATATGGGTAGAGATTTCTGTTCCACACTGTAAACCAATTTTAGCTGGTTGTTGTTATCGGCCTCCTAGTGCTAATGTGCAGTATTTGGATAGAATATGTGAAAGTATGAACAGGGTCACAGATGAAAATAAGGCCATATTTTTATTGGGCGATTTTAATATTGATTGGATGGCTAAAAACTGCTCATTAACAAAAAAGTTAAAATCTATGGCTGATACTTGTAATCTCACACAAATGATTATCCAACCAACAAGAATTGTTATGAAGGCAAACAAGGTTAGTACTTCTAGCTGCATTGACCTTATATTTACCAATGTCCAGGAATTGTGTTCAAAGGCAGTATCAGTGGCAGTTGGCTGTAGTGATCACAATTTGATCGCATTAACTAAAAAGACAAAAATTCCCAAATCAGGAGCCAGGATTTTATTATCTAGGTCATATAAAAGATTCAATCAAGATCTGTTTATTAATGAAGTTCAGAGTGTGCAGTGGACTGAAGTGTGTCAAGAAAAAGATGTTAATAAAGCCTTAAATATTTTTATGGATATAATAAATAAGATAATTGATAAATACGCCCCACTTAGAAAAAGATCAGTAAAAACTAAAAATGCTCCTTGGCTCGATGATGAGCTGAAGTGCTTAATGCTGCAAAGAGACAAGGCAAAGGAGGTAGTACAGAAATTAGGAAGTGACTACAATAAAAAATTCTATTGTAAGTTAAGAAATAGGGTTTCTAAATTAAATCATATTAAAAAAAGGGAATATTATAAGCAAAAAATTAGGTCTGCAGCTGGTGATTCCAAGAAAATATGGAAAACACTGAATGAAATAATGTGTAGGAAGACAAATAATTATCAAGGGTGTGTGGAAAATGAAGGTCAGTTTATTACTAAACCATTAGAGATAGCTAATTATTTTAACACCTTTTTTAACGATAAGGTGAATAATTTAAGATCTAGCATGTATGGCAATGATGTTCAATCAGCCTGTAGTCCTATTTCTAAAATAGTGAAAAATAAATTATGCAGTTTTAATTTTAGGTCTGTTGATCAAACTACTGTAGAAGAGATGTCGCTTTCAATTCCAGATGATAAACCTTGTGGAGCTGATCAGTTAGATGGAAAATTGCTAAAAATGGTAGCTAGACAGCTTTCTCAACCGATCTGTCATATTTATAATAGGTGTTTGATTGGTGGCAAATATCCAAATCTTTGGAAAGAATCTAAAATTATTCCATTACTTAAAAAGGGAAAAAAAGACTTTTTAGGTTCTAATTGCAGACCAATTAGCATACTTCCAATTTTGAGTAAGCTTTTAGAGAAGATTACCTTCAAGCAAATTTTACAATATTTTAGTACAAATGGATTACTTGCCAATGCTCAACATGCCTATCGACCAGGACACTCCACAAGTACTGCTCTTATACATATGACAGATGAATGGTTAGCATGTCTAGATAATAAGAAACTGGTTGGTGCTGTTTTAATTGATTTTACAGCAGCCTTTGATGTCATTGACCATGATATTCTTATGGCTAAACTAAAATGTTATGGTTTTTCATTGACAGCCCTTAATTGGATGGGAAGCTATCTTTCTAATAGAAAACAGAGAGTGTTTTATAATGGATCTTTTTCAGATGCTAAAAATACTTATTGTGGTGTTCCACAAGGAAGTTGCTTAGGTCCTTTATTGTTTTCTATTTTTATAAATGATTTACCATATGTTGTTAATAATGCTAATATAGTTATGTATGCAGATGACTCTACAATGTTTTCTGCAGCACATTCTTCAGCTGAACTAAAGAAAAATTTGAGTGATGAGCTTTTAACAATTTCTAAATGGGTTCAAATTAACAAATTAATTTTAAATATAGAAAAAACTAAATGCATAATTTTTAGCCAAAAATACAATATTTCTAGGGCTGCAGATTTGAATTTATTTATTGATGGGACGCCAGTGGAACAAGTAACAGATGTTACTTTGTTGGGCGTGATACTTGACAATACATTGTCCTGGTCCAAACATATAGATCATATAGTAAGCAGCATGGGTAAAGGTATAGCAGTAGCCAGGAAATGTTCTGCATTTATTTCGTCTTTGGTTTTAAAAGATGTGGTGCAGTCAATAGTTTTATCGCATCTTGAGTACTGCCCTATAATATGGTCAAGTGCATCAGAAAAGCACTTAAAAAAACTTCAGATTGTTCAGAATAGAGCAGCTAGGTTGGTGCTCCATTATCAATTTCAGGCCAGTGTTGCTGATATGCATAGAAAATTATCATGGCTTTTAGTGAAGGACAAATTACATTTACGAGTGTTGGTATATTTTTATAAGGTAATCAAGTATCACACACCATGTTTTTTCTTTGAAAAGCTTGTATATGTTGGTTTTAGACACGATCATAAAACACGTCAAGTGAGTAAGTCTCAACTGTTTTTACCATGTCCACAATCAAATTTGCTGAAAAAGACTGTATTTTATCGTGGCTCTGCTGCTTGGAATGTTGTTCCTATAAATATACGTAAAAGTAATTCAACACATGTGTTTAAAAGAAATTGTGTAAACATGTTGTTAAAGGTATAGATGTACTTCTGCTTGTGCTGCTACTATTAATATGTATGGGTATAGTTTTGTGATGTGACTGGATTAGCAATTGTATTTTTGTTATTATTTTATTTGTTTGAATGATTTTTTTGTATTGTGCAACTCTGTGGACCCCAGGAAGATTAGCAACCACTTTGTGGAAGCTAATGGGGATCCAAATTAACAATAAACAATAAATATGCCAGAAACACAAAATAGTGTTCTTTTTAGCAACATCATATGACCCCTTAAATAGATCAATAACGACTAATACTAAATCAGTTAATAGAACATTAATAACATTTAATCTATATCAACAGCAAGTTTCCTTGCCTCCACCCAAATCTACAACACACTTTGCCCACCTCCTACAGCCTCGTGTATGAAGACGTGCGTGAGTAAATCGCAGTGTTGGCTCAGTATGAGCAGAGAGTCTGGATCGGGCCGGGGTGCGATGATAGGTTCTCCTGTGGGCGGAGCAGCAGCCAGCAGCAGATATGGGCGGAGCAGAGACAGCGCGTGAAGCACCAACCCAACCAGAGAGCCACCGTAACCCACGTCTGTGTTTCTGAACAACACCTCCTCCAGCAGCCAACAGATGTCCCTGCACAGCACTGACAAACGCACACCCTGAGAAGAGAGATCGTTACAGTCATTAGCACCATCATTACAGCAAGCAGAATCATGTTTGATATTTGTATGAATCATCTACAACCAGTGGAAGGTAAATAAACCAATTAATGAGCTATTATAAAAGAGATCCAGTCAATGATGTTAATTGGTTGCTAGAGTTTGTACTGGCTTGTAATAAATTATTTTTATTTGTACATACAAATAAAAATATACTATATATATATATATATATATATATATATATATATATATATGCAATTACAAATATAACATTTTTTATTAAAATATCTTGTGTTGCATAGATGAACATTATATACTTCATCTTTGGAATACAAGTAAGATTTTTTTACTATTGGTAATATAATTTTTGTTCATCCATTAAAAGTCTACTTAACATTTTTAAACTTCAAAAGCATAACAAGAAATCATAAATGTAATATGTATGAATCAAGCTTTTTTTCTGAAGAGGCATAATTCACTTTATACAATGAACAGATTTAATTTAAGGCTTTTATTGACACAACAGTGTAGACACGATTTAATGTAACTTTGTTTACAGTTTTTCTTGATTGCTAAAACAATGTAACCAGGTTTATACTATAACCAGGTTCAATGTTTTGAACCAACATTTTTAAAACCATAATGCCATTTTTGAAAAAGCACACCCATTTTGCTGAACTATAAAAACTATTCCCCTGCTTTACCACATGAGTCAGTTTTGGATGAACTGTTACTGCAAAACTCTACACTCAAATAACTTCATTTCGCAGTGCTTACACCATGTGGTCATTTAGAAAGCACTAGCATTGAATATTGTTCACTCGAGTCTGCACAGTTTGAGCTCAATTAGCACACAGATACCCACGTGGAAACACTGAGAGTCAAAATTTATCACACACCAATCAGAACCTTGAATAGATAGATAAAAGAGCCCCAGTCAGTTCATTCAGTTTTGGAACAATGGATCCAGAGAGACGTGACTGAAAAGGTTGAGGACACCAGTGAGGAGGAGGAAGAGTAAGGGGATGAGGAAGATTAGTAAGGAGTGGAGGAAGAGGTGAAGGAAGAGGATGAGAATGAGGGGCAAAGAGACAAGGAGTCTCAGATGAAATTCATGCCACTAGTTGACCATGTCCTTGTCCATGGTATGACTATGAGGGAGGCTGGGAAATGAGTTCAGCCAAACTTAAGTTTATTTATCATGACCTTGATCGTAAGAACCTTCAGGTAGGTGTATCTCAGTGTACTCTACTGGAACTTTTGAGACCTGCACTCTGTTACAACACATGCATTAAATTGCCTTACAAACAGTTTCTGTCTGCTTCCATAGAAAGCATAGGAATAGAAAATGTGCAAATGTATACACATGTTCATCATGTGAAAAGTTCCTTGAGGGGGAGAACCACACGCAACAACTTATTACTGGTTTTTGTAAGGCAGTGTGTAAGGCTATGTTGTAGTGTGTGTGTTTTTGAGGGCTTGTGTGTTATGTCTGGGGGCAAAGTTTGTTTTTTACAGCAAGAGTGCATGGTTTTGAGTGTAGAGCTTCATTTTGACCTGAAAATGGGATGCTTGGGTGGGGGGAAAATGGGGAATTGGGTGAGACTTTATGAAATTGGGTTTACTGTTTTGAAAATATGAGGCATAGTTTCAAGAAATGTGTTTAAGCAATCAAGAAAAAACTTAATATAAAGAGCACATAAAGATGGCAAAAACAGATTTGTATTGTGATAATTAACATATCTGTTAAATCAGGGATTCACAAACATTCATACAAAGTCACATTTCCCTAAAATATTTACTTTATTTCAGTAATTCAACTCAAATTGTGAAACTCTGTATTCACATTCAATGCACACAGACTGAAGTAGTTTAAGTCTTTGGTTCTTTTAATAGTGATGACTTTGGCTCACATTTAACAAAAGCCCACCAATTCAACCAATTAGAATACTTCAATAGACCCAAAAAAAAAAAAAAAAAAAAAAAAAAAAAACATTAGTGACTTGTTGGCCTTCTGGAAAGTATGTTCATTTACTGTACATGTAGTCAAAACTTGGTAGGGGCTCCTTTTGCTTTAATTACTGCCTCAATTTGGCGTGGCATGGAGGTGATCAGTTTGTGGCACTGCTGAGGTGGTCTGGAAGCCCAGGTTTCTTTGACAGTGACATTCAGCTCATCTGCATTGTTTGGTCGCTTTTTTCTAATTTTCCTCTTGACAATAGCCCATAGACTCTCTCTGGGGTTCAGGTCTGGTGAGTTTGCTGGTCAGTCAAGCACACCAACACCATGGTCATTTAACCAACTTTTGGTGCTTTTGGCAGTGTAGGCAGGTGCCAATTCCTGCTGGAAAATGAAATCAGCATCTTCAAAAGCTGGTCAGCAGAAGGAAGCATGAAGTGCTCCAAAATTTCTGGTAAACGTGTGCAGTGACTTTGGTTTTCAAAAAACACAATGGACCAACACCAGGAGATGACATCGCACCCCAAATCATCACAGACTGGAAACTTAACACTGGACTTCAAGCAGCCAGTCTCAAGCAGTCTCAAGCAGACTGGACAACAGTCCAGTTCTTATTCTCCTTAGCTCAGGTAAGATGCCTCTGATGTTGTCTGTGGTTCAGGAGTGGCTTAACAAGAGGAATACGACAACTGTAGCCAAATTCCTTGGCACGTCTGTGTGTTGTGGCTCTTGATGCCTTGACCTCAGCCTCAGTGCATTCCTTGTAAAGTTCACAACCCTCAAAAAGCTGCGGCATGTCACCATATTCTAATTTGTTGAGATTTGTTGGGTTTTTGTATAATTTGAGCCAAAATGATCAGAATTAAAAGAACCAAAGACTTAAAATACTGCAGTCTGTGCACATTGAATTTATTTAATACACAAGTTTCACTATTTGAGTTGAATTACTGAAATAAATCTTTCCATGACATTCTAATTTATTGAGATGCACCAGTAAATATTAGCTTTCGATAACTCAAAGTCCCTGCAGTTCCCTCACACCCCAGTGTGTTAAATAATTAGCAGCAGAACTGCTTAGCCTGGGCCTTGTTGTTAATTATTATTACGTATTCATAATATTACTATACTATGAATATCATTAGGGCTGGATATCGATTCAGATGTCCTCATTCGATTCTGATTCTCAAGCTCTTGATTCAATTATTATTTTTTATTACATTCAGTGAATATATTTTTAATACAAATGCTTTTGATATTTCAAAAAAAAGCAGTGAACATCAGTTTACAGATGGTAAATTAATAAAAAACAAATTAAGAACCACAGGCCTGTATTTTAAACCTGTTCTTTTTTTGTATAGGGTACCTTTTTGAACAAAAACTGGGCCCTATAAAATGTTCTTCTTTTTTTTTTCTGGCAATCAGATGCATAAATCATTAATTTATCCTAATCAGATGAAAATTAAACCCTTTCATTTTTTGGCAAACAAAGTGCTGCACAACAGAAGTTTACTGTTGAAATTAAAAAAGAAAACGTCTCAGGTTACGAATGTAACCATTGTTCCCTGAGCAGGAAACGAGAAACTGCGTCCTCTAGGGGCCGCTATGGGGAACACCTCATCGTGACCCGTGTCTGAAGCATACAAAAAACACCAACTTGTTGGCCGGCTACAGCGTCTGACCTCACTACTGGCGCGACTATAAACAGGCACCGGGAGAACACGTCATTCACTTCTTCGTCTGAAGCTTGCATCCTAGAGTACGCAGTGTCTCGTTCCCTACTCAGGGAACCATGGTTACATTCCCTTTCAAGGGAACTTCAAACTGCATCCGCTATGGGGAACAGTATACCCACGCCGCCATGCTGAGGGGAGTGCAGGCCAGAATCATGGCGAGCACTAAGTACCAACTCTACCCTTTCCACAGGAGTTCCCCCTGGGATGTTTAGACAGCTGTCTGTGACAGTACCCTTTACAGCCAAAGGCCTAAGCTACATACCCAACTTAATTGTTAGGGCCTCGGCCCAGGGTAGAGCTGAAGGCTTAGAATCAGTAAAGATTCCTTTAAAGGGATACGTCTAAGAACTTAGCATTTGTACCAAGTCCTGCCTGTCACACAGGGGCTACTGCTAGCTTACGCATAAGCTTGCTGAAAGATCTGCCTCAACAGTTCTCTAGTAGCAACACCCTGTTTAGATATGTATCCGAGGATACATAGGAGGAGTGGCACCCAAGATGAACGGTGCTTTTACCAACTCAAGAAAGGGCACGAAGCAACCGCGTAAAGCCCTTACCATATAGGATTTTAGAAAGAATGCAGAATACTAGCGTGCGAACTCACCACAGTGTGGATTTCAGAAAGTGTGCAAAGACTTCACGTGCACACTTACCATAGCATGGATTTTCAAATACTGTTCTAAGGAGGGGCTCTCGTGGCACTCTAATAGAGCAGCTCATAGATGAAATGGTGTATCTCATAACAGTATTGAGAGTCATCAACTCGATCTATGGAAACAATACTGGAGCACTCTGGGGAAAAAACAGTAAGGCTTTCAGAAAGTGTGCAGTCTTGCATGCACACTTAACACTTTTTTTTGTTTTGTTTTTTGTTTTTGAGAAAGTACACAAAGCTTAGCATGTGTACCTTCAGGTTCCTTAACATCGCAGTGGCGCTGAATCGCACGGGAGAGGCAAGCTCAATTTTACAAACCTCGGGCAAGGGGAGCATCACCTGAGGCAGCATATACAAGAAGACTTCTGTAACTGCCACCTCCACTTCCCACTAGATGTGACAGCACCACTAAGTGGCCAGGAGACCCCTCAAGGTGACCTGGCCGGACATCCATGAAAATCCCTGCAGTGCTGTGCTTTTTTTCCTTGAAATAACGCTCACAATGCACGCCGATTGCCTCCTCAAAGACATTGCGTGCATGCTCTTCACCCAAACAAATGACGCAAAGATCGCGTGTCAGTGGGTATCAAATAACGCCGATGCACACATTGTCTAAACGCTTGCTAGTAGTCGCCATGATATACAGAGAAAGATCGCTCTTACCAGTTCTTTCAGATGCACGCTTCGAACAGAATAGTCAGTGAAGACGAAGAAGAGAATGACGTGTTCTCCTGGTGCCTGTTTATAGTCGCACCGGTAGTGACGTCGGAGGCTGTAGCCGGCCAACAAGTTGGTGTTTTTTCAATGTATGCTTCAGACTAGGGATGCACGATCATGATTTTTCATGGCCGATTCCAATACAGATTTCCTTTTTTTTTTTTTTCTTTCAGCAACAAACAAGAAAGAAAAAAAGTGTTCATAAACCAGATGTTTATTTGGTATTTAATAGGCCAAGCTGGCTTTTGTCCAATCAAACAACAATCAAACAACACAATCAACACACATTCAATAAGAGGTTTCTTAATCAGCATTCAGTATTTGTTTTAGTTTGTCTTCAATGAGCCAAAAAAAGCTCATGTTACTCCTCTCCTCATCAGGTTACGCTGGCTACCAGTAGCCGCTCGCATCAAATTCAAGATACTGATGCTTGCCTACAAGACGACCACTGGCACGGCACCAACTTACCTAAACTCACTGGTTAAATCCTATGTGCCCTCCAGAAGTTTGCGCTCTGCAAGTGAACAACGCCTTGTGGTGCCATCCCAAAGAAATTCAAAATCACTCTCACGGACCTTTTCCTGGACTGTGCCCAGCTGGTGGAATGACTTCCCAATCTCAATTCGTACAGCTGAGTCTTTACTCATTTTCAAGAAACATCTAAAGACTCATCTTTTTCGCCTGCACTTAACCTACTAACAGCAGTACTTTTCTTTTTCATTTACTGAAAAAAAAAAAAAAAAAAAAAAAAAAAATTATATATACCTGGCTATGCGTTCTATACTAGACTAACTGAGACTTGTCATGGCACTTGTATACTGTTGTTGTTCTCTTGTTGACCTGACTGCTTCTATTGTTCTCATTTGTAAGTCGCTTTGGATAAAAGCGTCTGCTAAATGATTAAATGTAAATGTAAATGTCCATTGAAAATAATAACCATAACCATCTGAAATTAACGGCAGTATCTGCACAGTAAGTAGCTTACATTTAATACAGACATAGATGGTACAGACATCAGCATTTAGCTTTTGTTTTTGAATTGGGCTGAAACTACATAGAAATGGCCTTAAATTAAAAGATTAACTGTAACCATGTGAAATTAAAGGCAAAAACTGCATAGTTCTACAATCAAACAACACAATCAACACACATTCAATAAGAGGTTTCTTAATCAGCATTAAGTATTTGTTTTAGTTTTTAAATTTGGTTTTAAATAAAAAAAGGTCTTTATCAGTGAGACTAAATAAAAGTATGCTATATAAAATACATTATTCCAAAATGTTAAAATCAAATAATGTTGGTGCGAATAAAACAAAGATGCAAAGTGTTTTATTCATCCAAAAAAAAAAAAAAAATAGGCTAATGATTCACATCTATATTTTTTTACTTGAGCCAATGAAAAATAAATAACTATTGTCTTAAGTTAAAAAATATAGATGTGAATCATTACCCTAAAATTTTTTTTATTGGATGAATGAAACTTTTTTTCAGTGTGCTACAGCAGGTGATTTTAAAATCAAATTAAGTCAATGTAATTTTAAGGTAAAATTAAGGATAATCATATTATACAGAACTGACATTTACTTCTGGCTTTTCAAACGTGTATGCAAGTTCTACTTTATACAAAAAAAAAAAAAAAAAAAAACATTTTAGTTTAGTCAAAGTTTAGTCTGTTTCGTTTCTCATCCAACACGCGAGAAGTTGAGCTAAACATCCCTTCACTGTCTACACTGTGCAAGCGTGGACAGGTACAGTACCTGCGCAGCTTCAGTGCGAGCAGTAAAGGCTCTTATTTTGTAAGCCAGAACACCAAGGCTGTTCGCTATCTGTGCCTCAGATGTGTAGCTTTGCACTTCCATTGCTGAATGGCTGCCCGTGTCCTGTGCACTGATTTCGAAATACTTCCACACAAATGACATAGCGAATGATTACAATGTAGTCTGTGCACGTGAACGCACTTCTGGAAAAATCGGCTAAAAGAAAAAACGGCCGATTGCCAATCGCGTATTTTAAGCAAAAACCGGTGCATCCCTACTTCAGACACGGGTCACGATGAGGTGTTCCCCATAGCAGCACCTAGAGGATGCAGTTCGAAGTTGAAAGGGAACAAATGTGATTATATGTATCAGCAGTAGTAGCATTAAGTGTTAAGACTGCTAAATAGTAATATATTCTGACATTTCTTAAATACTTTTATTTTGATGGGTTGCCGTGAGGAGCTTGCAGCAGCTGTGTATGTGATATGACAGTAGTTTTCTCAAATGAATTGGTAAAAGGCTAATGAAGTGACTCTCAGAGCAGCTAGAGATGATATTTGTGTATTCTTATCATCATAGTGAGACGACAGAAGCTCGAAACACTGTGTGCGTCGCCTGCCCTTTAGTATGTGTGTATGTCAGTAAACAAAACAGCGTGCCCTGCCATTGATTGATTGATGTGGATATCATGGCGCCTTATGCATGATATAAAATGCATCTGCAAATTTATAGTATTCCTGTAGTATTTCACCTCAGCACTGCTAATCACGCATATGGCTTTGTTCTTGGTTCTCATCAACAGTATCTCCGCCATGATAAGCTTTTAAAAAGTCATTTAAAAAGACGATTAATAGAAAAACAGTTTTTTTTTTTTTTTGCCCAGCCCTAAATATCACATATGAAATATGAACAACATATCAGGTGTATATTATTATTATTAAGGTATATATCACTGCAGAGCACCAATAGAGGCCAACTATTAATATTAGTTTTCATGGATAACACTTAATTTGCATAATAAACAATCTATCATATTTTAGGTATGTCAAAAGTCAAAATTATACTTTCTTTATATATATATATATATATATATATATATATATATATATATATATATATATATATATATATATATGTAATAGTAAAAGTAATATTTAGTAATAGAGGAGTTTTTAAAAGAACCTTGCGATGCTTGTGGAGCAGCAAACAGGACACCAGACTGGTAGACATGACGGCCATAGTTGTAGTTGAAGCTTTAAAAAAACATCACACACACACACATAGGGTTTAGCCTCAAACACAGAGTAATAATTATTAAAGTGCAAGAGTTTGATCTTTGAGAGCTTGTGTGTGTTGAACAGACTCACAGTACATCAAATGAAGAGTCAGTGCGATCGTCTGCTGTCTAGCAGCAGGAGACAGTTCAGGCATGACAGCAGGAGGGAGGAGCCAGGAAACATCCTTCTGGCTGAAGATGGAGTCCATCCTGATGAAATAAATCACATTTCATTTTATTACAACATACTTTATTTAATATAAATATACACATATAGTGGTTTCATTCTTTGAAACAGCCTCACTGCCTTGATCTCAGCATTAAATTTACATTACAGTCCTCCACAAACCTGCTGAGAGTGTGTAACCTGGCTGTTCATTGTTCTCGCTCCCTAACGTGTATAACAAAAGACCTTACAACAATACATTATAACCAGCTGTCAAAATGCAAATGCCGAGCCCGCAGGGCTGAGTCTTCATGATAAGGCCTCCCGCTGTGGATTTGCCACTGTAAAACATATAACAACCCCTGAGGCTCTCGGAAGAACCTGAACGAGAGATGAGAAGCTCTTTGTAGATATTCCAGGATATTCCAGCTCATTACGAGCTGGAGTTGGAATAACTGACATCACCTAAGAATCATATTTGCTTAAAATGAGTGCACTGCAGAAATGTGTTAAGCATGTGGCTCTGGAGGTCTACTTCAGCAGACTGGAGTCTCAAAGAAAGCAATATGTTGAACTGGCTGAAGTGGGACTGAAAGATATCATCCATCATTCTCAACCCAGCATCCCTCTGTCACTGTTTATGCTTCATTTTATTTTCTTGTTTTTTTCTGTCTTTCCAGTTGTGCATGTCAGATAAACACAGGTGGAGAACAACTGAACTGGAGGTCCAGAACGCCACAGACTATCATGACTGACATGAAAATCTACAATGAAGGAAGCATGATGAATGAATGGTTTGAAGTGAAAGGGGTGAGCTCTTTAATCTTTGACCATATGGGCCAACAGATGGTGCGGGGGCAAATAGGAAGAGATGGATGAAGGGTTGAATGCTGCAAATAGGATCTAGGAACAGAGGATTGAAGAGACCTGTCCTGCAGTATAGCGGTCAACAGCAGGTCCTGTAGGGGGCGCCCTCCATCCACACGACACTTACCACTCTCGCACATCTCCTGAGAGAGAGAGAGAGAGAGAGAGAGAGAGAGAGAGAGAGAGAGAGAGAGATAGAGAGAATAAGAGAGAGTGTAAAAACTTTTCCACAGTGCCCATACATACAACTTCAAAAACTGAAATGTTGAATTAAATGGATAGTTCACCCCAAAATGAAAATTACACCATGCTTTACTCACCCTCAAGCCATTCAAGGTGTATATTACTTCTTTCTTTCAGACAAATACATTCAGAGTTATGTTGAAAAATCCCCTGGCTCTTACAAGCTTTATAATGGCAGTGAATGGTGGTTGAGATTTTGAAGTCCAAAAAATTGCATCCATCCATCCATTACTATTATTATCTTCATATTTTTTTTGTAAACTGTTTTGTTATCCATTGTTTCATGATTTTTTTTAATACATTTTTTTGATGATGAACGAAGTTCAAAGGAACAGCCTTTATTTTATTCTTTAAAAAATAAAATAATAATTACCAACCCCAAACACATCTGAACAGTGGTCCAAGTATTTTAATTGGTAATTAATGGTACTGATTTTTCAATATCTTATTAGATGAATTTTCAATAGCTTATTAGCATATTTTTTATTCTATACAATATTTTGCTCTGGTATACAGCAAGATACATTTTAGGTATTGATATCAACTCCTAAAATTTTGGTATTGCCAAAAACCCTAATGTTAGCCTTATTACCAATCACTGGATGAATATGAATATTAAATAATTATTCTCCTCTTTTTTATGTTTAATAGCTGTTAATATGCAGAATTATATTGCTAGATGCATTTAATTATTTGTATTTATTATTACCCCTGCTTTCTCTGACCCTATCAGAAAAGTCCGGCCACCCACCAGCAGAAAACCACTAAGGTTCTGCATATGTATCAAACTATTATTTTTTTATTTGTCAAGAGTGTGTATGGATGAGCTCAAGTGTGTAATTGCTCGTGTGTGAGTCATACCTTCAGAGAGAAAGCCTGGGCAAAATGGATCCTTACACTTCCTCTGTGATCACCCTTCAGCAGAGAGATAGCAAACCGCAGAGCAGACATCACGCCGGCCTCGAGACCACACAATCAAATGAAAAAATAATCACTCAAAGGCTGCCACTCACACACTGTATGATGAAATGACTTGGATCTAATTCGAGAAAACTATTCCAATCTCCACAGCGCTCTAATGCTGAAGAGCCATTAGAGGAGAAATTAGTGGCTGTAATCACTTTAATAACTGCCGTCTATTCAGGATTTAGGATATTTCTCTTTAGCCCTCTCTTTTTCTCCAAATGTGAGTTGACACATTCTAACTGCGTCTGTACCATTAGAAAACACAACTCACAAGCTGAATATTCAAAATCATTAAATCAAAATGAAAAAAAAAAAAACACACCATCTGATTATAATTATCTAAATATTGCTGCACATTACTATCTAATGATTCAGCTCACCTCAGGAATTACAAATATAAAACTACACAACTGTGTCTCAGTAGTGCCCTTCTGTAATGATGCAAGGATAATGCATCGGTATTTGCTAAAACACTGCAAGGTGGTCACTAGGGTGTTCTGGGTGGTCACTAGGGTGTTTTGTATAGTTGCTAGCATAATGTTGTTTGTTAGGACGCTGCTCGGTGGCCACTACAGTGTTCTGAGTGGTTGCTAGAGTACTCTGGGTGGTTAATTGGACCTTACTAAAACTAATGACTTTCTACTAATGATCTTTTTTCTGATACCTTTGCAAAACAAGCTGCATCTTTTAAGGCATCACTCATATTGGTAGCAAAACTGACTGCAGAGTTACATGACAAAGTTGAATAGTTAGAGGCAAAGTCTTAGGAGCACATTATCATGCATTAGTTAAATGTGAATGTACGCGTTTGTAATTTGTTTACTGGTTTGTTTAATAGCCCTGTGCGCTGATCCTGATTGTCTGATAGAGGTCATTATGAAATGGAGTGAGTGTGGTTAATACTGAGGTCGTCACCTGTGGACGTGTAAAGTAGCGTGGGAGGCAATCGTAGGAAATGCCCACTGGCACGATGCTAACATCAGGCACCAGACCGTCACTGATGGCTTGATGTACACGCGCCAGCCACTGCCCGCCCTGACCTCCGGACGCACAGATGCCCACGCTGAGAGACGCCCCCTCTCGTAACAGCTCGCCAGTGAACTGTGGAGAGGAACAAAAGAGGAGAAATGAGAGATAAAAATGTTTGTGGGAAAATAGTGAGGCTGGACAGTTTTATGATGAGGAAGCGATATGAAGCAGGAAAAAAAATGAATAGCAATATCTGTAAAATCAGTCCAATAAAAATCTAATTGAAAGCCTGTATGTTTGAGACAAGCATTTGTGTGTGTCAGGAGGGACAGATAAAATGTGCTATAGCAAGAGAGGAAGTGGCAAGTTGATATCTCTATAGAATAAAACAGCACTTTTTCTCACGCTTGGACAAATCATTATGTTTCTTTCATCATTTACTCACGCTTGCATCGTTCTAAAGCCATACGGCTCACTAACTTTCTTCCATGAAGCACAGGGAAACATTCAGGAGAATGTTTCGTCAGCATTACATGCAGTGACCCAGGCTGTCAAGTTTATCCAAAAAGGACAAGAAAGCACCTCAGAAACGGTTCATGTGACTCATGGGCTATATTCCTAGTGTTATGTATGTAAGGAACAGGATGAACAACGCTTGCACTTATTTAAACCAGTGTTAGTTACCTGACTATTATTTAAAAGCTATTGTAAGACTCCACAGTCAGTCATTGGTCACACTCATGTTCACCTGGCTGTAATAATATATAAATCATCATTTAGTCATTCTCATGGCGTTCCAACTCCTTAAGAGTTCATCCTTGAAACACAAATTAAAATATTTTTTATGAAACCTGAGAGATTTCTACCCATTTCACCAAAATATGATGTCTAAATGTGCTTTAAACACAAGAACCAATGAGACTGGAAGTACAGCTGAGCTTCTGTTTACGATATTTGATGTGTTATTCATGTGTATTGATCAATTTTTATATGTGAATAAACGTAAAATCTGCTCATCATATAAAATGCAAGAAAACATGTCATATGAGTTTTTAAGTTATATAAGGGTGAATAAATGACAATATTGTAAACTCTTTGATATTCTCTCTTTCTCCCTCTCTCTCTCTCTCACACACACACACACCGAGTCAGATCACTCCCAAATCCATCTTGAGAAGCCTGATAAAGCTCATATACTATTCCAGGCATGACAGATTATTTCCTCTGTTCATTTACGCCAGTCAGAAGTCGTACATATGCACATATCTAATCAAAGCCTTTCATATTAATACTAATATCAGCTCTTCTTGCATTCAAGATCCTAATGCAGATTATGCCAAATCCTGTTTAAAACCTCTCTCACAATAACGACATCCAAATTCTTGTAATATTTCTTATAAACGGCTTGATTTATTATCCACCTCCAGGCATCTGTGAGGCAGAGTAATGGTTCAGCGACTCATGCAACCTCCCAACATCTGCAGTCCGCAGGTGCCCCATCATCATGTGAACCACATCAAGGGCAGGTTACTAATGAAACCTCACCTGCCCTGAAAATGCAGGTGACTGTCCATCTTGAGACTAAAATGTATCGATGGGATTCAAAAGCAGCGTGTCTGTGCAAACATCTTAAGTACAGTCCGGCAGCTCCGAGCTTGAAGCGAGTTTGTTTCACTTGTCTTATTGTGTGCTGAATCTTGGCATTTCAAGCAGGACAGCACACTCAGACTTTTTTGGGGGCTTACGGAGGTCATGACTGGAGAATAGAGGCTGTCCATCTCAGCGTCTCGCTCTGACTCTATGCCTTCTGGGAGCAAGATGACACCTAGCCTCTGAAGGATGGACCTGAGAAGAAGAAAAAAGGCCTCAATTAACAGTGACTACTGGGACATTCCTTTAGGTTATAAATCCAACAAATAACTATATAGATGAGACTTAAAGGGATAAAGTCAGCCCATTATTTACTCACCCTCAAGCCATCCTAGGCATATATGATTTCCTTCTTTCAGCCGAATCAAATCGGAGTTACAGTATATTAAAAATGTACTTTGATCTTCCAAGCTGTTTAATGGCGGTCAACAGGTTTTGCTGTGCATCAGTCCAAGAGAAGTGAAATAAAGTGCCACCATCCATAATAAAAAAGTGCCTTACATAGCTCCCGGGGGTGAACTAGATTTAGATCAAACTACATTTTTTAATACAACTGCAACTTGATTCGTCTGAAAGAAGAAGGTCCTATACACCTAAAATCACTTGAGGGTGAGCAATTCATGGGCCAATTTTCATTTTTGGGGTGAACTAACCCTTTAAAAGAGCCATATACTGCATTTTCACAGCACTTTTTTTTATCTATTCAGAGACAAGCTTAGAATTTTACCGGGTGTATGTCAGTCTGTTTCTTTAGTTTAGTAGTAAGTGGACTGCCCAGGGATTAAGCCATTTCTAGAACAATTTACTATCAAAATAGCTCAAGAACTAACTTTTTTTTTTCTTGCCTAGAAATGAACAGAATGCACCATAAAAATCCACAAGGCTACTGACTATGTTCACTTCAATATTACTATCAACACTATTCACTATCATCACAAAGTATTTTAAGTCACAAGAGGACAAAGCTGCACATTTTCATTTGTAATTACACAACCGTTCAAATGTTTGGGGTCAACATGCAGTGAACACTTATATTGTGAAATATTAATGCAATCTGATGTAACAGTTCTTGTGAAATTCTGTGAATATATTGTAAAATGTAATTTTATTCCTGTGATGCCAAGCTGAATTTGTGATGTCAGCATCATTACTCCATTCTTCAGTGTCACATGATCATTTGGATATCATTCTAATATGTTGATTCGCTGATCAAGAAACATAATCAATGTCTAAAACAGTGATCTAATTTGACAGACATAATGGGCCCGGGACCCACTAGGTGCAAAAGGGCCACAGGATGATGTAGACATTTTTAAATAAGTTATTATTCATATATTAACATAATCTAACTATAGCAAACCCACAACCCTACATAGGATGAGGTTTGGAGAATGGATGAATGAACTATTATTACACTAATCACGATCATTTAATTTAAACCATAAAAAAAAAATAATAATAATTTTATATATATATATATATATATATATATATATATATATATATATATATATATATATACACACAATTATTAATATTATTACAATACTCAATGCATAAAAGAAATGGAAAAATCTATAATCCGTTATTTGTCTTATTGAGAAATTACAAAAAAAGAATCACTAATTAAATGCATCAAAACTCCAACTTACTGTTAATAAGAAAAGTTTAAAAACAAGCAGTGTTGTCAACTACAGCAGTAAAATACCTACTGAAATATTGAAAATAACTCCTACATTTGAAACTTGGACCAAAACAACATTCATATGTGCGCCACATCCAGTGACAATCAATCAAGCACTGCACCACAAGCTTGATGCATATCATAAATACATTAACAATTACTGACACAGCCATCTGTATAAACAGCTATTAAGTTATTATTGATGTAGCCTTGTAAACAAAGCACAAACTTCCCGCGTCCTGGAGTCTAAGTCTTCCGTTACCTGCAGGAGGAAACTATTTACCCCAACCAATTCCTCTCTGCGGTTGACTGCTGTTTCCAGCACTTTGTGCCATGACTCTTAAAGAATTGTATGCTTCATTACTTACCAAACCATTATGCCCAGTTAAATGTGTACAGGTGCTTCCACTGGTTGTGTAACAGACTGAATAAGTGCACTGCGCTTTAGAAACTGCTGCGTTTGCACCAAACTAGTGCAAAACTAATGAACAAGAACATTGTTTTAAACAAAACCAGTGCTGCGGACGCAAACAGAGCTGTGATGTGAGGAAAGAAAGTGAACTGTGGGTGTATGTATGTATTAAGACAGTTTCTAAGCAAGCTACAACTCTGTGGGGGCTACAGGGTGAGTGTTTTTGTGTTTTCGCTGTGTGTGTGTGTGTGTATATACCTTAGCCAGGATTGTCGGATGTGGGCTGGGTAAATGGTGTAGGGAACCCTCAAGTTGTGGCAGAAAAGAGTCAGACAAATGAGAGTGTGATCGATGCCACTCTGCCGAACACACACATAGACCAGTGGAGATTTCTACAACACACACACACACACAGAGACAAAAAGAGAGGACAATTCAGCACAGCTAGAAATAAGAGTTCAGCGGTAAGTGCACGTTCGAAAATGAACTTATAAATGAACTGTTTCTGTACTTCAGAAAATGCCACAGAGTTTGTGTTTCCAGACCGTTTGTACCAACTGTGCTAATATCTTCTGATGTATGTAGCTAAAAAACACTAGTTTAATATTTTTTACTGACAAACAAGGAAACTGTGTTGAAAATGAACAGGTTTTTTGCCTTGTACATGCTGAATTCTTTCAAACTGTTTTTTGTGGAGTTCCACGAGCTGTGCAAACATGTATCTGTGCTCTTCAGGTGGGCGGTGAGTATCTGATCTGCAGGCGAGCTCAATATTTTCAGGAACGACGCGCGTGGATTGAGGCCAGAGAGACGAGTTCTGGTTGTGATGTGGGATGGATGTTTAATTGGTTATAAAATCAGACAACAGATGAGGTCTAATCGGTTCTCTGATGTTTGTTTCATATTGCACTTGCCCAATCCAGTGGTACAAAAAGCTTTTCAAAGTGTGCTTTTACTTCCATATAAAGGGTTATGTGTGACCAAAAGCCTGAGGTGAAAAACCTGACTGCAATAAAAATAAATGTGAAAACAGGATAAATGGAGCAATAGGTTTAGAGAAGGCGAAAGAAAGAGGCACACACAAAAAGAGCATTTTGATAAAGAGAGCAGCCTTCAGCTTCGTATATTTAAATCCCGATATCTTACAGCGAAATCGAGAAAATAACTGAGTTTGGTTCAGGACAGAAACACTGCAAATGTGAAAAACAAATAAATAAAAAAGAATAAACTTGAAGAAAAACTGTGGGGAAAGAAGAAAAGCGGTGAAGAATAATGAAAGCATTAAATGCATGAAGCTCTGGATGCCTACAGGGAGGAAAACAGGGGATATGAGAGAACGGGGTGAAGGGATAAAGGCTGGATGTGTGCTTACCAGTTGTGTGGCACGATGTAAAGCTGCCAGCTGGTTTCTGTTGACCTGCACACTGCAGAACATTAAACTGAAGACCTTCAGCAGCATCCAGCTCACCAGCCTGAAAGAGGGTTTGGGGAGAAATCAGGTGAAAACGATAACATTTCTATACGCAGATTGACAGTTGACATGACACGTCAAGCAGCACTGACATTCTGCCCTTCATTTTAAGCACTTTGTATTTATTTAAAGCAGTTATGCAGCTTTTGGGAACTCATATTAACTGAAAGACTACGTGTAATATTTGTGCTTTGTTTTTTTAAGTCAGTTCAGTGAACTGCAAAAAAAAAGCTTCAGATGATAAAAATGGTGAAAAATACTGGTGACATTGACCATCTGAATTCATTTGTACGAGTGACCAAGCAATGCATGAGGTGAAATATTTCTCCATTTGACATCTCCTTGAATCCTAAAACTTCAATTTCAGGTTGAAATTGGATTTTAACTCTCATTTTCAATGTGGTCTTTTTTTTTATCCTAAACCAATGTGGCCATTTTAAATTTCTATTGCACTTTGAACGCAGATCATCATATTATTTAAGTTTACAAAACAAAAGATCCACCTCAAGCATTAAGCGGCTCTGGCTGAATGAACTTTAGAAGAATGACCAAGGGATTTGCTTTCAGAATGAGAATTGCATTCAGACCTGAGCAGGCAGGGGGAGATGAAGGTCTGTGTGAGGGCTAGCAGTCTGCTTAAATGACCTCTGACCTCAGGCATCACCAGCTCCATCATCTCTGGAGAACAAGCTGGCACCAACGTCTGCCTCACTCTGGGTGAAAACACACAGAGTCACAGGACAACAGACCACAGAGTAAACAAAGGGGATATTGTGTGAAGGATCATCACATAAACACCACGCAAACACACCAAAACCACTTATGCCTCCAGAGTGAAAAACACACCAACGCTGTTTGGGGACATAAAAGGTTATTTAAATGCTAGGGCCCAAATTGAGTTAGGTGAATGGACAGGGTATGTTAACTGGGTTGATCCAAGGTGAAAAGCGAAGAGAAACGTTAACATGGCACTTATGGTTTATGGTTGACAGCAAAAATAAAATGCCATTTCAGTAGTGATGGGTCACAATTGGTCAACAGTGCTCTGCTGAACTGTTTTTGAACACAAGAATGCATCTTATGTGATTACTGTCCTCAGAAACACACTCATTCAAGGTCAGGTGAATCCAGTTCCACTCTAGTGAATTACACAGGGCTTCAGGTCAGTCATTCTGAGAATATTTTATTTTATTCTACTGACAATTGTTTATTCTATTCACAGCCACAGTTTTTAACAGTAAGGAATAAAGACTAAATCAACAAAGTTTTGGGAGTACACATAGTGTTTTGTTGTACATTTGAACTTCTATTAATTTTAAATAATGAATAGAAAAAAGACAAAATTATCTTTTTAATTACTTAACTATAATTACATATTAAATATTTACAAATAATTATAATACTTTGCTTTCATTTTATTGCAATGAGAAAATAATCTGCTGAGAACATAAACTTTGGACACAACTTGTATTTATAACATATTTGTTATTTTGCTAAAAGTATAAGCTGGTCTTTATGCTACATTTATATTTTACACTCAAAAAATGAATCATACATTTATTTCTGATTGCTGGAATCTATTTGATTTTATTTAAATAATCTTTTTTATGCATTATTTCCAACTCTCAGCATCTGTCAAGTGTGAACATTTGATTTAATTAGTCAAGAGGTATGAAAGCATTATATTCTTGCTTGTGATGCAAATCTATTAGTCATAAATAAAATAAAATAAAATAGTTTATTAGTTTGTTTTGAAATGGTCATCTAATTTGTCAAACGTTTGAAAACCCCTCTACTGGTCACCATTGACATATGTAGGTTTGCACATCTCTGCATGCAATATAATGAAATGTCAGATCAAGTGGCTACCAATCTTCTATATTAACAGAGGAGAGAGAAATTTGAATTTAATCTCAATGGGAGCCTCACAGGAGTGCCTCTCAATCCTCAAATGCATCTCTCTCTCTACACGTGGCATGTCATCTAATCAGTGAAGAGTGCTCAAGCACACCGCACCTCTCACTGCCGTGGACTCTGTGCCGTCTGTCTCCAGCAGGGCTGGGGTGAACTTCACAACCCCATACAAACAGCAAACAGCACACCCTCCTTACTAACCAGCCACGGTACCTGAAAACACACACACACAATACACTCATGTACATCCACTCTTGTTTACCCAATTAGCAAAATGAAAAGGAGCCCTTATGTAAAGAGATATTGTATCACTCACCTCGGGACAATGAAAGCAATAGGTGAATGAATACATCATATTCTTAGCATAATCAGGCTCCAATATGTTAATTAGCTCAGCCCTGGTTCGGGACTATTAATTCAAGCCGAATTAAACGCTTCAGCAGGATCTGCAGCGCTTGGCTTCTGACACTTTCTAAAGTGGGAGGTGATTGAGAAGATAAACTGGGTGCTCACAGAGTCTGCCTCTGTGTGTGTTGTGATGCAGGAGAGACAAATCCCATTTATTTGCTTTAATGAAGTGTTTTCTAGGAAGTTAGAAACAGTCTTCTGTCTTTTCAAGGAAACAGTGACCACATTACCTCACGTCTCGATCTATCAGCAATGACCACAAGAGAGTCAAATGCTTTTAAATGTGGGGTGAATCCCCTAAATTATCATTCTGTTCACGTGTACAGACTACAGAAGTCAGTCCAGATCTAAATACGAATGACATAACATGTACAGAAACTTTTTTCATTGAAACATGGATGAATTGGGTCAGTTTCATTATGCTGGGATATAAAGAAAACAGTGATTACTGATATCAGATTAAGCAAACATTGCTACTTAATATTTTTTGGGGAAAAGATTATCTACTGAATTATTCAATGAATAGAAATAGCATTATCTGTAGAATAGCATGTGTTTGTTAAATATCGCATGCATTTTAAATATCTTATGCTGTTATATATCTCACTAATCTCAAACTTTTGAACAGCAGTGTATGAATAAAGTGATAAAAAGCACTCAAGCCTTTCATACCAGTTGCTAAGTTTTTGTTAGTAGCTTGTAGTGAAGCCACACTTTTTCAAAACAGTAGTTTGCCTGTAGCTGAACTACTTTAAATGACTATCTTGTGCTTGGAAAGCTGCAGTACCCTTTCATAAAAAGATAGCGGGTTGTGTTAACCACACTCGATTGCGGGTCTGCAATGTAAAAAATGAAGAGAAAGTTATTCTAGGGCTCTTTAACTTCCGACTGAAGTGCATGTGTCAGGCTTGTGAGTCAGAAACACAACCAGTAATTACACTCGAGCAGTTGAGAGATGCATTGTTATTTTAATGGGCCGGATGGGGAGGGATAGGGATAGTGAAAGATGTGCACTTACCCGGTGTGTGTCTCATTCACACACGTCAGGTTCTGAAAGCCCAGAGGAGGAGTGTTACACAGCAACTTCAGACCCTGAGAGTAGCAAAGGGATATTTGATCAAACTTGATGGAGAGTGTGCTAACCAGCCTCCATCACAGTTCAGAGAGTCTGTTCTGCTGTCCTATATAGACTGAGATAATGACACACTTTAGGGAAGCCTTTGCCTGTTCAAAATAGCACCCTATTAGTTCCACTATAAATCACAGCCTGAAAGTAACAAAAATACAAAATACCTAAACAAAATACTTCTAAAATAAAATGCTTCTCAAAATATGTTCACATGCAATGCAGTTGCAAAGTGATCAAATTAAGACATTTTAAAATGCAAGCATTTGACCAAGATTGAGAAAGTGACAAATTCACTCAAGATATGGGTTAGCGTGAGGTATTTTCAAACGTCTGTATCAGCTCCGTCAATTAATCGCCAAAAAGTGTCTGGAACAGATGTTTTTGAAAGGGCTGGGAACATAAGATTTGGGAGTTGAGTAATAATATGCATTTTTTCATATGTGTTCTGCCATTTAGGTCAACCATAACTAACATGATCACAGCCCTCGCAGCATCAGCCTCTTCAAAGCTCTTAAACAAACTAATTACTTCAGCAATTAAGACTCATTTTTAAATAAACTATTTTCTTTCTGTGCAGCAGTATAGAAACTACCGTACTTGAAATTAAAGAGTTAGTTCCTGAAAATATCATATTTTTTTTCCAGAATAAAATGTATGTCCCTATTTGCTGCAAATTGTTTTCTTTTTCCTTTCTTTTTGTTTTCCTTCTTTTGAAAAAAAAAAACTAATGGTTGCACTACTGTTCAAATGTTTGGGGTCAGAAAAAAAAATTACATTTTTATGAAAACGATTAATATTTCAAATAAATGCTACTCGTTCTATTCATCAAAGAATTCTAAAATCACAAAAGCATAACTGCTTTCAACATTGGTAATAAAAAAAAAAATTCTTGAGCAACAAAGCACCACATTAGAATGATTTCTGAAGGATCCTGTGACAATGAAGACTGGAGTAATGATGCTGAAAATACAGTTGTGCATCACAACAATAATTTATACTTTAAAATGTATTAAACCATTAAACAGTTATTTTAAATTATAATATTTCTTTGTTTTACTGCATTTTAGGTCAAATAAATGGAGCTTTGATGAACAAGAAATGAGGGTGTGGGGGTCAAAACACTTACTGACCACAAACCTTTAATTTTGCAACTGTACATCTCACAATTACAATGTATCTTAATTGTGACTTAATCTCTTATCTTAAATTTCTCACTTTTTTTTTTTTTTTACTTCCAGGCAGAAGAAAAGAGATGAAAATGAATATATCCTCCTAATCATTTCCTTTAGAGCTCCAGCGAACGACATGATTGTGAGTACATAACTATTCCTTTAAGGCACTGATTTAATAATAATCTGCGTAAAACTAGATGGGCAAATGCAGACATCTCAAAGAGTGTTTGCTACGCCCCTGGTACTGATCCTTTTATTTGACATAGCTGTTAAATAAAATCCATGCATGCATTTTAAATGACTTTTAATACAAACACCAAATGGCTCAAATATGATTTATCTGGCTGGCAGGCTGGTCGGAGATGGCTGAGATTAATAGATTCGTTCAGAAGGGGTTCGATCCAATAACCCTCTGATTACTGCTCCATTAGCCCAGCTCTCCCAGCTCTCAGCACGATGTGTCCACTGGGACCAGTGCTGCTGGAAACAAGCTTAGTCATCTGCAGTTTTCTAAACAGCTCTTCATAAGCACGGAGGGAACTATGCTCTTGAGTGTTCATTATTTTTCTCTCCACTCCTAATCCATTTTTTCATTCTATTCCTACCATAAGTACCATGTTCGCTGGCGCTCAGAAATCCCTTTGATCGTCCCTCATGATATGAGTTTGTGAGAGCAGTGTCTGAGGTTTTCAGGTGAGCCTAAATCTGTGTACTTCCCTGTTTGCCTCTGGCTTTTTGTCCTTTTAATATCTTGAAATAATCCTTTCATCCCTCTCGTTTTCTCACCAGACTCTCCGGGGTGCACTGGTGACAGCACTGTCCGACCAGCGGCCTGAACCTGCCCAGGAAAGGAGCCGCGCTTTTCAACTTCCTCTTGATTTTCACACCCCACGACAGCTACCAAAAGAGAAACACACACACAGAGATAAACATATAAAAGGGGTTTGCTGAGACAAAAAGAAAAGAATAAACCAAGGATTCAAAGCGTCAGCACTTTTTCCAAATAATTCAAGCTGAGATAAGAAACAATGCTCCAGCCAATAACACAGGTCTTGTTCCCAGCGCCGGGATGTGACATGTTCCAATTTTATCGCTCCATTTGTTTCACATTTTCCAACATCAAAGCAGGATGGATCAATGTTTGAATGCAAACTGCACAGGGAGGGGAAGAATATGAAGTCAATTCATGAGTGGTTACTACAACAGTGTCGCAATGGATGGTCAAATTGAATCGCAATCAATTTGAGCCTTTGTGACAGAATGGCATCCCCTGAAAGAATTCTACTGAAGATGACATCAATTTAGACTGAAACTAATCATAACATTTCAGAACAGACAGATAAGAGACATGGATGGAGACAGTAGGGCTGATTTCTCATCATTCAAATCCATCTCAACAACGGACGCTATTACAAAGTCTCTAATCATCATCTGTGTGGGAAATATCACTTACAGCAATCAATTATTAAATAAGACTGCATAATGGATAGGGGGGCTCCAGCACCCAGGTTAATTATTTTAATCTCCTTTTCATCGGAAAATGATTTCTTCTGGTAATGTTTCATTAGCTCAGGCTCCCAGACTCCCTGTGTCTGTCTAAGGAGTAATAAAAGCATGAGAAAATATAGTGTGACGTCCAGAGGAGCTGCATTAGGCTGTAATGTTTTTATTAAAATTCACTACAGCTCATATTTCAGACCAGATGAGAATCGAATTCTCTGGTTTTAGGGGTAAAAGAGAAATATATATATATTTCTTTAATAATAAAAACACAAATTATGCATAAAACCATTCAAAGCAGCTCAATTTATATTTTAAAATAAAAAGGTTCTGTTTGTACTGCAAGCTTGCAAGGTTCATTCAGACTAAGATGCATTAAATATTTAATTTCATTTAGATTTTAAACCATGTGAATGTGGTTGTAAAAACGTGTGTGTTACCTGAACAAGGCCTAGACATGGAGTTCTAAACAGGCACCACAGGGAGTACTTAACCATGTTGTAAGGGAAACTTTTGCCATAGCCCTTGCTAAAGGTGAAGCATTTTTTTTTTTATTTTTTTTTTATGAAAAATGTCAAACTACTTTCTGTCTGGTGATGTAGGAAATGTATATATTCATATACAGCATTTTCCATTAATCACCTAGACTCTGGAGGCCTGTAATAAAGACATAATGCACTGAAAATATTTTCCCTTCTCATAACAATATAAAATATCTCTATTCTCTCTAATCTAGTGTTTTGTGCAATTGTTTTGGGAAAGCATCATTCAGTCGAACTAAAATCAAAATTGCAATGTGCCTTATTGTGCTTATCAAATTGCAAATGGCTGCGATTTAATTAAATAAGCACATAGTCTAATGCGCTGAAGGATTTAGAGCGTTGTGTGGCATGCAAGCAGCTCATGATCCAATGTTTTTATTGTTTCGTGCTCACAGGTAATGGTGCTAACTCCATCTTTCCGCGCATCATGCATTTGGCAACATAATATGTGCCAGTTAAAGGGATACTCCACCCCAAAATGAACATGTTGTCATTATTAACTTTCACATTGTCATAAGTTTTCTGAGAAAATATAAATTACTTTTCATTATGACTTTTAAGGTCTCACTGAAAAAAAAAAAAGATTAATAAAAAAAAGCAAGTAAAGAAATATATATATTTCTTTACTTGCTTTTTTTTATATATATACTTTTTTTCTGTTGTTTTGATATTAAACAAACTGAATGATATAATAATGTTCCTCTTTATTATATCATGATGAAAAGAACTATATAATATTTCATGTTTGGTTGCCCTGGTGAATCGTTTTGTACAAAAAGTCAGCATGGTTCAGCATTGCCTAGAATTGTCAGTTCTGTGCAGAAAATGCTCTCTTCAACCTAATAAACTGAGGGAAAAAAAGAAAAGAAAACGGCTCATTTGAACCCTTTCTCAGAAAACTATGTGTATTTCCAAGTAATTCAATAATTGGGTAAAGCCACCATCTGGTTATTACTTCATGGTACAAAGCAACTACTACATCTAATCTGACACATTTTCAACCTGTCCAGGTTAGTACATCTATGCCTCGCGTCAATTATATTAAAAAAATGACATAATGAGCTCACAAAGGTTCTACATGATTTACTCCTGCCAGCGTGTGGGTGTAAGCGCTTTGGCCGTGTGTGTGCATTCATTAACAGAAGCCAGAGTTACCTTGTGCTTACCTGGTGCTGTGCTTTGAATCTGATTATGATAATCACCATCATTACAAACACAGATAACATTTTTCAATCTGATACAGAAGCGCTAATGAACCAATCAAAAATAGAATATATTTGAGGTCATTTTCATCAGCGTTTGATGGGACGCAGCTTCTGTGGGAATTTATCACACTGCATCCAATTTCAGCTTGTTTTTCAAACAATTTGCAAGTGATGAAATCTGATCATTACGTTCTGCCAGTGACATCAACTTCTACAGCAGTTGCCATAGTAATCATATGATATATTTTATATTTTTAGGCACACTTCGAGGCCATTTATTGCTGACCACATAAACTATTAATAAGATTTGAGTTGGATACAGAAATTAGAGGTTTTTCCGCCTACCTGAGCAAAGCTTGGTCTTCTTCTATGCTCCTTTCTCATAAGGAAATGAGAATCAGCAAACGTTTTCCACTCTATTGCACAGGAGCTCATTATTTTTGTTATGCATCCAACCTGCTCTAGAAAAATGGGACTACTAGAAGATCAAAGAACTAATCGAGAACCCTCCAGTGGACTGACTGAGATAATCTACATATGAGTACTGTTCAGGTGAACCGAAAGTCAGCAGCTCTTAGGGGGTAAACCAACACGGTTGACAACAGCTGGGGGAAGATGGCATGTCGTTTAGACTAATCGTCAGCAGCTGGTCTGAGTTATGAATTCAATTATGTACTAGAAAGTAGGAGGATTTGGAGAGAGATGGGATGAGTCAAAATATGACAGCGAGAGAGGTCCTTGAGCCTTAGATGTATGTACTGTTGACAGTTTTTATGGCGTCTATATAGCATATACTGTATAACGATTGGACAGTACTGACAGCTCAAATCCAGGTCAGTATGATTTTCATTTTGGAAGAAATTAATGCTTTTATGTAGCAAGGATACATTGATCAAAATTGATCAAAAGTGTCAGAAATTTCTAATAATACTGCCCTTCTTGAAAAAAAAAGTAACAGAAACTGTAAATAAAAACATTAAAGGGACAGTTAAACTACCCCATGATTTACTCACCCTCAAGTCATACTAGGTGTATATGACTTTCTTCTTTCAGACGAATACAATCAGAGTTATTTAAAAACAAAACAAAAACAAACAAAAAAACCTGTCCTGGCTCTTCAAAGCTTTATAATGGCAGCCAAAGGGTGGTTATACCTCCAAGAGAAGTCCAATAATGCCTAGTTCACACTAAAGGATTCTATTACCACCCAGAGTTGTGTGGAGCACTTTTTATGATGGATGGATGCATATTTTTGGGCTTCAAAATCTCAACCACCATTCATTGCCATTATAAAGCTTGGAAGAGCATGGCTATTTTTTAATATAACTCTGATTGTATTCGTCTGAAAGAAGAAAGTCATATACAAATATGATGGCTTGAGGGTGAGTAAATCATGGGGTAATTTTCTTTTTTGGGCGAACTTAACCTTTAAGCAGCAACTGTTTTCAAAATTGATATTAATGAGAAATGTTTCTTGAGCACCAAATCAGCATGTTATAATTATTTCTGAGGGATCACATGACACTAAATACTGAAGTAATGATGATGAAAATTCTGAAAATGTACTATCACAGGAATATGTATATATATATATAGACACACACACACACATACATATATATATATACACATACTCACCACACACACACACACACACACACACTTACCGGACACTTTATTAGGTGCACCTGTTCAATTGTTTGAACTTAAATTGCTAATCAGCCAATCACATGGCAGAAAGCAGATATGGTGAAGACGACTTGAAGTTCAAACCGAGCATCAGAATTGGGAAGAAAGGGGATTTAAGTGACTTTGAACATGGAATGGTCGGTACAAGCAGGATATGCAGAATACATCTCTGAATGCACGACAGGTCGATCCCTGAAGCAGATGTGCTACAGCAGCAGAAGACCACACCAGGTGCTGCTCCTGTCAGCTAAGAACAGGAAACGGAGGCTACAATTCACACCAAAATTGGACAATAGAGGATTGGAAAAATTTTGCTTGGTCTGATGAGTCTCAATTTCTGTTGCGACATTCAGATGGTAGGTACAGAATTTGTCATAAAGAACATGAAAGCATGGATCCATCCTGCCTTGTCTCAAAGGTTCAGGCTGCTGGTGGTGTAATGGTGTGGGGGATTTTTTCTTGGCACACTTTGGGCCCCTTAGTACCAATTAAGCATCATTTAAACTCCACAGCCTACCTGAGTATTGTTGCTGACATATCCATCTCTTTATGAATACAGTGTACCCATCTTCTGATGGCCACTTCCAGTGGGATAATGCACCATGTCACAAAGCTCAAATCATCTCAGACTGGTTTCTTTACTCAAATGGCCTCCAAAGTCACCAGATCTCAATCCAATAGAGCAGCTTTGGGATGTGGTGAAACGATGTGCAGCTGACAAATCTGCAGCAACTGCGTAAAGCTATCATGTCAATATGGACCAAAATATCTGAAGAAAGTTTCTTCTCTGAAGAAAGGGGGTCCAACCTGGTAATAGCAAGGTGTACCTCATAAAGTGTGTGTGTGTGTGTGTGTGTATGTGTATATATTCCTTAGTGTTGACACTACAGTACAAACATTACTGGCATGTGTCACGTTACGAGACGCTTGAAAGACGGCGAGAGAACCAATTGCAGGTAAGTATGATTTATTTAAGGGATAATCCAGAGGGGTAAACAGTCCAGGCAGGGGTCGAAACCAAAACATCAATCCACATAAACAAGACACGAAGACAAGGCAAGACAAGGCAAGAATGACGGACATGAATAATATACTGACATTAAACAAGGACTCCGTAACACAGACTAAGACAGACTGGGTATTTATACACAGAAGGATAATGAGGAGACAGGAGACAGGTGGGGAAACAATCAATTAACTTAACAAGGAGGAAGGTGACCATATAAGGGAACAGGAAGTGATCTGGTGACAGACACCGTGAGAAAGGAGGACATCTAGTGGAACCCCAGGGAACACAACCCAGACACTGTGACAGTACCCCCCCCCTCTACGGAGCGGCTCCCAGACGCTCCAAGACAAGACACAACACAGAGACCAGGAGGGAGGCGGACAGGTGGAGGCTCAGGGGGAGGGACGGAGGGCCGGAAAAGAAAAATATGGGGAATAAACACCAGAAATGTAACATAAAACAGGGAGAACCAGGAGGGAGGAGGAACGGAGGAGGTTCAGGGGGAGGGATGGAGGGCCAGAAAAACTAAGGGGAACAGACAGGAACATCACAGAACTCAAATACACAAAACAGAAGTCCATAAAGGGCATGTTGAGGCGCCCACCAGGGCGGAGCAGAGGACAACCACAGCCATGTGGTCAAGGCCAGAGCACTCCAGGGCGGAGCGGAAGACCACCACAGCTTTGTGGTCAAAGACAGAGCCCTCCAGGGTGGAGCGGAAGACCACCACAGCCTTGTGGTCAAAGTCAGAGCCCTCCAGGGCGGAGGGGAAGACCACCACAGCTTTGTGGTCAAAGTCAGAGCCCTCCAGGGCGGAGCGGAAGACCACCACAGCTTTGTGGTCAAAGTCAGAGCCCTCCAGGGCGGAGTGGAAGACCACCACGGCCTTGTGGTCAAAGCCAGAGCCCTCCAGGGCGGAGCGGAAGACCACCACAGCTTTGTGGTCAAAGTCAGAGTCCCCCAGGGCGGAGCGGATGACCACCACCTCTTTGTGGTCAGGACGGAAACCCCCCAGGTCCAAGCGGAAGACCACCACAGCCATGTGGTCAGGACGAGAGCCCCCCAAGGCGGAGCAGATGACCCACACGCCCCCGTGGTTGAGGCCGGAGTCCCCCAGGACGGAGCAGCAGACCACCCAGTGACCTGACCCGACTCCGGAGAGTCCACCGGAATCCGACCCGATTCCGGAGAGTCCACCGGGACCTGACTCGACTCTGAACTGTCTGTGGAAACCTGAGGCGCCTCGGTCTCGGGCACTGCCTCTGGAACGGCCTCGGGCATCACCTCGGTAACGGCCTCTGGAACAGCCTCAGCATCAGGCACAGCCTCGGCCTCCGGATCAGTCTCGGGCACCGCCTCGGCTACGAGCACCGCCTCGGCAACTGCATTGGGAACAGCCTCGGGCACCGCCTCGGCCTCGGGCACCTCCTCGGCCTCCGGAACAGCATCGAGCACCAACTCGGCATCGGGCGCCACCTCGTCATCGGGTGCCACCTCGGCCTCTGGAACAGTGTCGGGCACCGCCTTGACCTCCGGAACAGCCTCTGGCACCGCCTCGGTAACTGCAATGGGAACAGCCTCGGGCACCGCCTCGGCCTCCAGAACAGGATCGAGCACCGCCTCGGCCTCTGGAACAGCAACGGGCACTGCCTCGACCTCGGACACCACCTCGGCCTCCGGAACAGCGTCGGCATCGGGTGCCACCTCGGCCTCTGGAACAGCGTCGGGCACTGCCTCGGCCTCTGGAACAGCAACGGGAACCGCCTCGGCCTCCGGAACAGCATCGGGCACCGCCTCTGCCTCCGGGACAGCATCGTGCACCTTATCTGGAGACTCAGGCTTTGAGTCGGCCATCTTGTGCTGTGGCGCTGGGCTGGCGGCCATCTTGTGCTGTGGCGCTGGGCTGGCGGCCATCTTGTGCTGTGGCGCTGGGCTGGCGGTCCTCTTGTACTGTGGCGCTGGACCGATGGCCAATTTGGGCATTGGCGCCGGGTTAGCGGCCATCTTGTACTGTGGCGCTGGGCTGGCGGCCATCTTGTACTGTGGCGCTGGACCGGTGGCCAATTTGGGCATTGGCGCTGGGTTAGTGGCCATCTTGTACTGTGGCGCTGGGCTGGTGGCCATCTCGTGCTGTGGTCCTGGGCTGGCGGCCATTTTGTGTTGTGGCGCTGGACTGGCGGCCATCTTGTACTGTGGCGCTGGACCGATGGCCAATTTGGGCATTGGCGCTGGGTTAGCGGCCATCTTGTACTGTGGCGCTGGGCTGACGGCCTTCCTGGGCAGTGGTGCTGGGCTGACGACCACCCTGCCGGAAGAGACAGGAGTGGCTGGGGCATCCCACCGACACCGAAACTGCAGGTAGCGCACGAATTCCCAGAATTCCAGTGTCTCCAACTGCGCCATCTCCTCCTGAGACACTGGATCATCCAGGCCGTCATTAAAATAGTCCTTTAGGGCCGCATCGTTGTAGCCCATGCCCTCGGCCAAGGACCAGAACACCTGAGCTAGGGCACCCACTTCATTGCCCTCTTGGCGGAGGGCGATTAACCTCAGGTATTTGGCTCGCCTCTCCGCCATCTTGGCTGGGGAGCTGAAAAATGACATACCGCTGGTTCTCTTAGTGACGGAGTCCTTCTGTCACGTTACGAGACGCTTGAAAGACGGCGAGAGAACCAATTGCAGGTAAGTATGATTTATTTAAGGGATAATCCAGAGGGGTAAACAGTCCAGGCAGGGGTCGAAACCAAAACATCAATCCACATAAACAAGACACGAAGACAAGGCAAGACAAGGCAAGAATGACGGACATGAATAATATACTGACATTAAACAAGGACTCCGTAACACAGACTAAGACAGACTGGGTATTTATACACAGAAGGATAATGAGGAGACAGGAGACAGGTGGGGAAACAATCAATTAACTTAACAAGGAGGAAGGTGACCATATAAGGGAACAGGAAGTGATCTGGTGACAGACACCGTGAGAAAGGAGGACATCTAGTGGAACCCCAGGGAACACAACCCAGACACTGTGACAGCATGGCCTAAAGAAAAAAATATATATATCTATTTCCAGATAGATGAAGTACACAAAGATTTTCGCTGAATATAATTTAAAAGTAACTCAGGCTTGAATTTTAAGCAATCTCTTTAACATATTCTGTTCTTACCCAATATATAACAGCTAGATGTGTCATGTAAAATGTCTTACCGCAGGGCGTTTGGGCTGGAAACTGGAAGGATTTTCACTGACTGCGTCCATGATTCTTGTGAATTTCTGCTCTACCATCAGAAGTAATCCTGAAGAAATAAACACGATAGATTATAAAAATTGCATACCGTTTATCAGGAGGTGTGTTTCAGAAGCTCTAGCATGTCAAGTGAAACAATAACAAAGATAAACATAAAGCAACAAGAGACAATGCATTTTATATGAGAAATTAACTATGCAAATAGCCCACATTCTAGCTTTTTATATATATATATATTTATTCAGGAAGCTGATTCACAGCTGGTCACAGTAGGAGCTTCATGAAATGTCTGATTTTGTCTTCCTCGGAAAACAAAGTTACAGCATATTGGTTTGGATTGATAAGGGAGAATAAATATTAACTGATCTGACAAAGATGAAAGTTTAGCATCAGTTATGCTGTTATATAGTATTGATGACCAAACATAAAACACAGCAGAAACATTAACTCTGAATTTATGGGGAGAGCAAGTTCATTTTTATTCACGCAGCAGCATTTCTTTCATGACAGTGAACCCTTCCAGAAAACTGAGGGAACACATATTGGAAGTTTTCAAGCTGTATAAAAGAGTCTTTCACTGCTTGTGCATTAATACTGATATCCACTGAGCTTCCTCTCTCTAATAATATCAGTACAAGCATAACCAACACCAGGCCTAAAATCTCATTCTTTAGCACCCTCAGAAACCTCATTATCCTGATCTCTCTCTAAAGCGGAGTGTGTCCAGGCAGAATATTCTGGCCCTCTCACTGTTCATCTACAATTATTTCATGTCCGACGATCTCCGTATCTCTTGTTAGTCCTGTTTTCATTTCTCACTCCTTTTCTCCACATCCACCTCTGGAATACTGAAATAAATGCATTCATGTTTAATTTGGTGCATTGTTACACTATGAAATGTGTCAGAAAACACTTCTGCACTCAATACAAAGGGCACCATAACAGCCATTAGCATAAACGGTCTTTACGACCGGTACTGTATGTTTCCCAGTTTGACCTGTATGACTGTTTTTCTGTGGAAAAAAAAAAGAAAGCTACTTTGAGAAATGTTTCCAAACAATGGAAGACACTGGTCATCAAAATGGTTTGGTTCCCAACATTTTTCAAAATATCTTCTGGAATAGCATGAGGGTGAGTAAATGATGACAGATGATTTTGAGGGAAAAAAAACATTTTTCGGGTGAACTGACCCTTTAAAGTCAATGTGACAAAAACTTAAATTTGCCCTCATCCAAAAACATTTGCTTGGGAACAAATAACAATTTATGAGCCCAAAGACTAACAACAAATAACATCTCATGTTTACCATTACAGAAACATCTTAGCCAGGAATGAATTCGTGTGAAATCTGCTGCTGGGCCTGACATTTAATAAATGACTGATCTGCATCAGTCAAGCATTTAGAAAATGATGTGGGTCTTCTCCACCGTTACTGCCATTGAGAAATCCATTCTGGGAAACTTGGCAAGACGTGAACGTTTTAATTTGTAACAGTCAGTATCTGTGCAGCAACTGATGACATTTCACAAGAACACTAGTAACCTTACAGACAAGAATGATTATTGCACGTGAACCTCCAGACTCTAACTGTGCGTTCACACCGCCAGCGTCGAGAGCGTCAAAGTGGCCGGAAGTCATTCATTTTCAATGTGAGCCGGCGTCGAGCAGCGGCGAGGAGCGGCGCGGCGCGACTTGGCCGTTGAGAGCGTAGAGGAGAGTTGAAATCAGGGCAACTTTATGGTAATGATCTATGACGCGGTTGGGCAGCAACCAATCGGAACGTAGAAGTCCACCGCTTGAGAGGATTCCAGAGAACGCAGCTCCGACCATTAGTTCCCAATCACAATGGAGGACAGGTTGATTATTGCTGTTTCGCGTTTGCAATAATCTATGATGTGTCCCTGTTTACGTACAGGGACATAAAAAATAGATTAAAAGTGATACGTGGACCAAGGTGTCTGAGATTGTTCATTTTAAGTAAAGGATCTTAATATTTAGTCCACAACAATATTTAATGAGGTTAACTTATAACTTTACCCTCCTTGTGGTTAGTCTGCACGAGATCAACAAGCTGTTTGCTTTGCGGCCGCTTTAAATTCAAAATAAGCATTCGATCTACGTCAGAGCGTCTGAGCGCTCACGAATCTTTCTGCAGCGTCGTGAGCAGAGCGGCAAGAGCGATTTTTGACGCTCTCGACGCCGGCGGTGTGAACGCACAGTTAATATTAAAGCTACATCAACCAAACAACTGTGTTGGATTTAAAGAAATGATTTCTATGGGCATGCAAACTGTAGATTTTTTTTTTTTTTTCATTTACCAGGACAGAAAAGTTAAAAAAAAGTTAAAACACTGCACATAACTGCTGAGACTTCATTATTGTATAGTTTTGCACTAATACTTCAGTTGTGCTATGGTAATTTATTCATATTCCAAATTCATTTGACTTTATCCCATGGAACATAAAATAAGACACTCTCAGTTACTATTCACTTTCTCCCCAAAACATGAACATGACTTGTGACTGAGAAGAAGTCTCACAAAAGAAATTCATAAAGGTTTTAAAAACCTGAGGGTGAGTGATGACAGAATGACATGAGTCTCAGTAAAGGACAGCACTGATGGCTCTGGGTGACTGTCATGACTAGAAATGAAGCAGTTAAACGGATACAAAAGACAGCAGGATGGAAAGTGGTGGACTGTAATATGATTTTCACCTTAATAAATGTATTCACAGAGATTAAAATGTACTGCATGACGACAATAATATCCCGCGGTTTTATATTTTGAAACGCAAGAGGCGCGACTGCCCAAACCCGCAGCACTCGCGAGCTCAACGTAAGTTTGTTAGAAAACCATTCAGAGCACGTTGCTTACACAAGCTGTCTGTTTCTTTGACGGACAAAACGAGAACAGCTCAAGGGTAGGATCTCCTTTACAGCGTCGTTATCCATTATGCAGATTTTTAACTAAGAGAAAAAAATAACTTGCCAATCGACCCACGCACATTGTATATTATTAAAAGGCCTCGGCATTAATATGGAACGAAGTCTAGGCTAGATATCAGGCGCTACTTGCTATTCAGCAAAATCAACCTATATTTCACCATGTCCATATTAAAAGCGTCAAAATAAAATCAACATTTTGATCAAGTAAAGAAAGCGTGACCAACATGCATTACTCACCTGCAGTAATTAAAGTTGCTGTAACTTGTGCAGCTCATCCGTTCATCGCCCCCTACAGGTGAGGACATGAAGATTTACAATTCATCTGCATTCATGATAGACATCACAAATTAGCAATGCTGCATTTATTTGATCAAAAATACAGTACATTCTGAAGCTATTTTTCAGTTTTAATATATTTCTTTAAACTGTAATAATATTTTACAATATAATAACTTTTACTGTATTTGATCAAATAAAATCATCATATTATATTATTATATATGATCATACACCACATGGCTCATATATGATGAAGAAATTAGTGGATTAAATAAATTTTGTTTCAAAATAATGTGTAAAGTTTTTTTTTTTTTTTTTGCTTTTACCAGCATCTTTAGTACTTTTCTTCCAGTAAATCTCGGGTCCAACATGACCTTCAGTATTCAGCATTTATATTATTCTCTTTTTCCCTTATTTTGACAACCCCAAACTTTTCTCCTTCCTCCTGTTTTGTCCACTTTTTCATTCTGTCCAGATTTTTTATTCATTTATTTATTTTAGGCTTTTTTTATTATTTGTCCTGTCTCTTGTCTTATTTATTTGAACAGGATTTTGCTGGTTCAGATGTCCACATGTTGAATAAGTCATAGTGTTTGCCTACCTTTCCAAGAGATTGTAGAAAGTTCTCTGTTTGTTTAAAGGACATATTGAAGCCCATGCAGGTGTCCATTTTTTATAACCTTGGTTCTGGCTTGGAAAATGTTTGCAAGGTTACCATCACTTCATCTCACAACAAGCCAAAATGAAATAATTTTGAATGGTTTTAGAGTATGTTCGATTTCACGCCATGAAGCGGCTCATCTATCACCACATCTTTTCCTTCTTTTGATACAGTGCCATCCTTTGGCATAAGATAATGTCACCTGACACTTAAAACACCAGCTGCCTGGTAATAAGAGATACTCGCTGATTGCATTAGCGAACACCGTTTCATTTCATTCCAAAAGCACAAACTCCAAATCTCAATCGTAGTGGATTTATTATTACAGGCAAAACATGAATAAGTTGATATAAAAAGGGATTAGACCCAATGATTTCTCAAAAAGACTTTCGATATACTAACACAAGTGAAATAGGATTTAGATGAATCATAGACATTTTAAATGAATCCTGGCAATTATAAAAACAAAGACACACAGCAAAGGGATTACATAACACATCATAAAATAATTCAGATTTGTCAAAAATGAATAATGACAGATTAAAATAAAACATTTTAAGCAGATGAACGCACTGAAAGTATCTTATTATGCAAAATAATCACACTAAAGGACACTGAATGTGTTACTCAAATACATATCTTGTTTGTCTTTCATGTTTTTCATGCGTTTATACTCCTTTTCTTCACTCGGACAGTTAAATCAAACCTATATAGCCATGTGCTTTGAATGGTGCTTACCGAGCAAAAGGCATTTGTGGTTGGAAAGACTAAAGCACTACACAGATAGTGCAGGTATCGACTGAAGAGCCCTCGAAGCAGCTGAAGTGTTGTGAGTAACACTGTGTAAGTGTCTGTAGTCCACATGTACTGTATGTTTATGTACAGTAGGTGCTACTGTCAATTAAAATACATCGGGAAAGGAAATTGCATGATGTCAATGTCAGACATTGTCCAAGAGGTTTTTTTTGCACAGTGAATATACTTATACAGTACCTCTTTGTACGCAATGTAGGATGTTTTTTCTGCACTGCTGTGTGTGTTTATCATGTAGGTGTAAAAGTGGGTGCTTTCAAATGAGATATGACCCTGTCTGTTGAAAGTAACAATACGTTCTCTCTTTTGTCTCTTTTCCGGTGATTTTTTCCCTCCTCAACCTTAAACCTCTTAGTGATTTTTGCTTTCCATGTATAGAAAAGCACTTTTTATTCGGCAGTTGTCCCAACCTCTCCAGAAACATTCATCATCGCCCACATTCATAAATATACACTTTCAGGAAGTATATGTGTGTGTGTGTGTGTGTGTGTGTGTGTGTGTGTGTGTTTTACCAATGGTTTTACTGTTAGTTTAGGTTTCGGTGCTGTTGACTACATTATGGCAACATTTTTATTTGTATTATTTAATTATTAATAATATACCACACACGGTTTTTCAGATAGGAAATAATAAATAAAGGGAAGAATTAACAAACCATTATTCATACTCTATGCAATTTCATCCTAAATTATTTAATAGAACCTCAGATACACATTTTACATTTGAGGGTGCCAGGGCTTTAAAGGAATAGTTCAAATTAAAAATGACAATTTTGTCATCTTTTGCTTATACCTTGAGGTTGTCCAAAACTATCTGGCTTGATCTATTCTGTACAATACAAAATAGGAAAACAAATTGATTAAAGTTCCCAATGTTCTTCAAGATATCTTCTCTAGTGTTCTGCAGAAGAAAAGAAGTCATATAGGGTTAAAACTACACAAGGCAAATTAAATTATGACATTTTTTAGATGAACTCACTTTAAACAGCATCCATCAAGCCCTCTATTTTGTCCATAATAATCTGTTACATAAAAAAACAAGGAATTAAACACAGCAGACAGCCTAGTGAATACAATTCCAATTACAGTTTGATGAAATACTCACGGTAAGACCAATAAAAAGGCTAATCTTAAGTCTTCTGAGAGCTATAGATGTGTTTCTGACAGAGTTTAATGAGTGTGGGCTTGTCTTGTAATGAAGACAGAATCACATACAAGTCTACCCGGCACACATCAATGTTAAAGCAGTGCTCCTGGCATCCCAGGAAACCCTATTAGTACTGAACAAGTTTCAGTGCAAACGTGGGGGGACAAAAGCATGATAAACAGAGTCTGTGGATGTTTGTGTGAAGATAAGAGTTCCTGACACCACTGATACCAAACCAGCAAACTAACTCCATCTAAACTCAATACTATCCAGTTAACCGTTTCTCAAGCCACAGTTCCTGTGGGCTCTGATGAACCACTTAGAATCAGAAATTGATTAGGATTGGGAATCACTGGTATGGGAGGTGGGTTTGCTAATTGTAAACCAGTGGTAATTAATGTGGGAAAGAGAAGCCGTGGAACTGGAGGGGATTGCTAAAGGGACACTCTTAAAGAGGGATCTAATTACTGCAGATGACATGAGTGGATAATGACCAGCGGGTTACTGATTTTACTGTGTGTGTGTGTGTGTGTCAGAATGTAATGAACGGCTTTACAGTAGTGTTTTCAGAGTTCTCAGTGTGTCATGGACTATATAATCACACTGTTAAACAAACTTCCTCTCAGGGTCAAAAACTGCAGCTTTGTTTTGAAACATGGTCAGTGATTAAAGATGGGTTGAGCGGGTTTCTTGTGTCAGAGAAACATTTTCTCAGAACATTCTTTGCCAAAGGATGGATCATTTTGACAAAAGTTTAGACAAAATTATCAATTGTGATCATTTTTAATAAAATTTATAATTATATGAATGAATAGACATAGACTTAACATACAAATATCCGTAATATCTGAGTAAAAAAAAAAAAAGAATAAAACAAATACAGAAACAGAATACAAACATGTGCTGTTGTTGTTGTTTTTGTTGTTGTTTTCCAAAAAAATAAAATTACTGACTTTATAAAATACAAAATGAATTTAGGATTTAATTTAGTCAAAAATCAAGATAATAATAATTGGAAATTATTTTTAATATTATAAAAAACAATAACCATGGTAATAAATTAATTTAAAAAAAATAATACTAATAAATACTAATAAATTAATCAAATTAATGTAGAAATGACAAACACAATTTTTTGTCAAAGCTAAAATTAAATGATAATTAAAAAATATTTTATTGTGATAAAATACAACACCATAAAATAACAACATAAATAAATAATTCAATAAATGTGAAAATAAACCTCATGCACACCATTTGATCTTTGAACCATCTTCACTGTTATCGATCTATTCAATCTTATTACATGCAAACTTGTCATGTGTGAGCCAAAGGTATTTCCCAAGAGAAAAAAAAGGAACTGTTTAGAACAGAACATATGCTACACACACTCAGCTGACATAAGACCTCATTCTTGAAACACACAACCAAAATGCATTTCTGTGTCAACTGGTCATAAATAATAATTATAAAAATAAAATAAAAAATCACATTTGTTTTGTTTCATAAACTATTTCCTCTTTTTTTTTTTTTTTTGCTTGGGAAAAGCCCTTGGCTCACACAAAGCACTGCAAGCTTACATCACAAGACTTGACTGATCGATTCCATTGGGTGAGAAGAGATTAAAACAAAAATCTCTCTTTATCTCTCACTCTTTCACAAATCTGATGAATACTAATTCCACATCCACATCCATAATTGTTAATGCTTCCTTATCTTTTCTCATGGCTGTTTGATGTATTCATTACACAGAAACACAGTCACAACTTGTCACAAGATGCTGCTTCGCAAATTAACAGGACATCTGTAGTGACTGCAAATGCTGGTATCTACAAATAGGGGCCTTGTGGAAAAATATCTGTGCTACGTAGATTTCAGAAGCAAGAGATTGGTGCGTGAAATATGATTAAGCATGCACACAATTGATTCTCCTTGGGTGATTTCACAACATAAAGGCATTGGAGACTTTCCATTTGTGCATTTTAAATAATCTTAGCCTACTCCTGTCAAATCATCTTCATGTACAACTGCTTCCCTGTCAATTTTTTGACATTCCTTTTGAAGGATTAATGGTTATAGTTTAAAAAAAACAAGCTAACAAATATCTAGACAAGACGTGGTTTTGCAACTAATGCGTTTCCTTTTTTTCCCTCTTCCCTATAAAAGCTCATCTCTGCAATGTCATGTTGTCCTGTGGGTATATTTCTTTTTCTTTTTTTAAATAGCTTTGATTTGTGAACAAAGTGCATTTGTGAGTACTTGCAAAGAGCTTTAGACATGAACTGAAATACCTTTGGAAGTCTGTTTCACTGTGGATTTTGTACAGAGAGTATACAGACTTTAACTTCACTGGCAGCCTACTTTATTGAACTTTATCTAATGAATTGATTAAATAGCTATTTACTTCCCTCTTACAACTTCTTCGATCCTGCTGATCTTCTTCAAGCTCTGATTAAAACACTGGTGTGCACATGTGGATGCAGAGGTTGAATGGTGACCTTTTGGTCACATAGCATGAGCTGTGCAACACTTGACAATCAGCCATGAGAGGCAGGGTAAAGAAATAGCCTTGCCTTTCCGTCATGCTGTCATACTGATTGCTAATGTATGCATGCCAGTGATATCACACTCAGCATTTGATAAAGACAACTTTCAGCTGAGGTTTTATCAGAACACCGGCACAATAGGAGTCTCTGTTTAATTTGACATTTTCATCTTACATTCTGGCAGCATAACCCTTTGTAGTCTATGAATCTATATTATGTTTTATTGTATCAATATAGAAGAGTATTGATTTAGGATTATACTGTCTGATTTGCACTGTAAATCCACTGTAAAAAACAAACAAACAAACAAAAAAATACATTAATTTTACAGGCATTTCCAACTCTAAAACACAAGGCATTGCCTGCGCCGTTAGAATCTAACTACTGGTAAGATACCTGTTACCTGTACTAGTATCAGTGTTTTTTTGTTGTTGTTGGGTTTTTTTTTTTTTACACCAAGATGCTTTTCTAATAATGATAATAGTAATAATAAATTATCAAAAAATATATTTTCTTGAGGAATTGAAGTAAACCATGAAAAAAGTAATCACATGGAATACAGATAAAGTCCAATATAATTATGTTTGAAAATAGAATTAATTTAAATAATAATTAAATAAACATGAAATAAATAATTAATAAATAATGAGTTTGTTTTATAAAGAGTACTAACAAAACATGGAGAATAAAACATAAAAAAAATCTTAATCTTTAAAAGCTGTCATTACAGCAATAAAAGAGCATTCTGGGTTGACAAAACATCTGTGTGAATATCGTGGAGAACAGATGACAAATCCAGCACATTTTAAACAAGCATTATTCCTAAATGTGTGTTCTTTCTTGACTTGGTGATGTATAATCATTCATTATCATCACTTGAATTAATGGTATGCTGTACGTGAATTACATATGAATCTGTGCCAGAGTAATTATGCAGAAAGCTACGCATATTTCCATAGAATCTAACTGATAGCATTCACCTAGTTGTCCATGTTCCCCACTCATGCAGTTCAATTATACTGTTATGCTTATGATAAAAGAGTTTCTTAATAAATATCTTTCAGCTACAAATAGATCAATTTAAATCCATTTTATAGATTTCACAGTCGACACAAAAATGGAAAAGCATGGACTGGCATGAGTCTACTTGATAAATGTACTGTAGGGACATGAATTGTCAAATATTTATTTAAATGTATAAATCAAATTTTAATTTATGCATAATGTGTTTAATGTATTCACCCAAAGGTGAGCTAACACACAGTACAGTGGCCAAAAAGTTGAAATATTTAAGAAGGCAAAGTGAACCTCAAAAGTGGACTTTGAGTACATTTTGGATCATCTGAGGAGTCCAAGTTCAAGAGTTCATGAGTTCTAGAGTTCATCAGCAGCATATGGAGGGCCAATCATTCAGACGGGAATCTCGGCCTCTGATAGTACAAAGGCAAGACAGGAAGAATGCAGCGGTGGGAGAGAGAGAGAGAGAGAGAGAGGGAAAAGGGATAAAACAAATCAAGGGGATTACAAATCATCAAGGCAGACAGTTAAAGGAATTCAGAGAGTAGCACTCAAATGTGTGAGCTTAAATCAGGATGTTTAGATGAAGGAGGTCACCAGGTTTAAAGAGATAGCTCACCCAAAAATAACATGATTTACTCACCCCCAAGCCAGGTGTACATGACTTTCTTCTTTCAGACGAATACAATTGAAGTTTATATATGTGTGTGTGTGTGTGTGTGTGTGTGTGTGTGTGTGTGTGTGTCCTGGCTCTTCCAAGCTTTATAATAGAATGGGGGTTGAGATTTTGAAGTCTGAAAAAGTGCATCCATCAATCATAAAAAGTACTCCACATGGGGGGTACATGATCTGCTCAGGGAGAATTTGTAATGTCAAAGCAAACATAGACATAATGTGAAATGGCTCAAACCAGGGCCAATGCTTGACATTACCAGCTCAAGACAAAAAAATAAATGGATGGGTGGCAGTGTAAGGTCACTTTTAGTGGCTACATCATTGTCTCAGTGCACAAGACATTCCCAAATGATGACCCAGGCTCAGTAAACTATACACAAAATAATGGACACAACATACTCACCAAGTAATGGCTGCAGTTAAGACTGACTCGCTGGATGGCATCACATGATTCCATTGGTGTCTTCTTTATGTAGAAAGATTAAGACTTAATCAAGAAAAGAGCTTGTGGCCAAAGAAACATCCTCATAAAAGTCATTTAAATCCTCTGTTCATTGAGTACAATCTTTAATATCAGCACACACACTCTCATCTCATTAACGGCATTGCCACACTGCCTAGACAGCATAGCCATAACTGTAATAAAATAATCTCATGAGCCCTTTGGATGCAAATCTTACACATACTCCACAGAAACATCAACTGACCAGCAGGCAAGGTTCAAATATTATGGAAAGTGGAAGATTCCCTTTATCCAGGTCTTGTGATGGGCTCTATAAAACAAGGAGTATTTGATAATCCTCTAATACAATCAGCCCAGCAGCAGACATGTGAGTCCCATGTACTGGAGGCACAAACATCAAACACTGCAACAAAACAAGAGATAAAAATATTTTCTGGATTTTCTACATTCCCGGAGAGAGCAAGAGAGAGCGTGATATCAGGAGTTTAAGAAGGGCATCTATAAAGGTCTGAGCTGTGACATTAATTATCTGAAAAAGAGCAAGAAATAAGCAGATTGCACTGTCAAAAAGAAAAAGTTGATTTGATGTAAGGCAACCAGCTGCAAAGCATTTTTAAAGTAAGTAAGTAGCTGTGCCAGCTAATTTTTTAAAGTTAGACTGGTTTGTTCACTTTACCATTTTAAAAACTGGTTCAAAATAACAATTTTAAAGGGGACATCAGATGCCAATTTCCCATAAGTTGGTATGATTCTTTAGGGTCTTCATGTAATGTCAAACAACATTATTTGGTTAAAATTCCTCAATGGTCGCCCAACACCCTTTTTACAGCTCTGTTCACAGCGACTCGTTTTGGTGCATGCTACTTTAAATGTTAATGAAAAGCTTCTGCTTTTTTTTTTACCATCAAATATAAAACATTGCACTCAACATTGCAAAGCATTTGCTGTGGGAGTAATATACAATCCTTCCATTAAAGTGTCAAAGGTTAGCCTGAACCAAAGGCTAAAAGCACACCAAGCCTGGGGTAGAAAAACACACAATTCCCAACCAATAGTGATACCACTAGGAAATCCTGCCGCTGATAGGTGGAGCAGACTAATGAAAGTCATAATGCAAGTATTAGCATACTTGGCCAGGATAAACAAGTTGCTGCACTGAATACAGGGCAGACACAACAACAGTAAGCGTGATAGTGCCGTGCAATGTAACAAACAAAAAATGTACATAGGCCTGCACAGTGTCAACAGCTATGAGCTGTATCAAACTGTGCCCCGAAACAGCACAGTAATGATACTAGAAGAATAAGTGAGGTTAGTCACTCACTGAAAGCACCAAGACACCAAGGATGACACATCCAACTTGTTAAACCTGGCAAAAGAATTCTGTGAGGACTAGCCAGCTGCAAAGCACATATCCGGATTAGAGTAGACGTTCCTTTAGACCAGGCCTATGAAGAGGCAATAGCCCTTGTTGAATAAACTCTGATGTTGAAATGGCATTCCTGTCCCTGGCTCACATAAGTCAATGCAATAGTATTCAAGTTTTAGTGAAAAAGGCTTTAGTACAGTCACCAAAGCACACAAAGAGCAGTTCAGACTGTTGAAAGATAGCTGAGTGGTCAATATAAATCCTTAAAGCCATGACAGGGGAAATGGCATTCTGAGCATCTGTGTCACATAAGGTCAATGGCTCAGAAGACAAAGCAGGCAAAGAAATGACCTGTGCTTTAAAGGGGGTCCGGCCTCAGCTGAAGAGTAAAACTACAGCCCCTAGGTCTAAAGCAAATACAATCGCTGTCCACTGAGAACGCATGCAAATCTCCTATGCACTTAGCCGAAGCAAGGGCAAGAAGCAGAGTAGTTTTGAGAGAGAGTTCCGTCATAGAAGTGAATGCCATTTGCTCGAATGGGGGTAGAAAGAGAGATTTCAGGACCAGCACTAGGTCCCATGGCGACACCAAAGGTGTTTCTAGCCTGTGCTGCAGAAAATGTAAAACCTCAGACATGGGACAGCTCGCCGGGCTGATATCTCTATCACAGCACCATTTCACAAACACTCCCCATTTAAGAGCATACAGTCACCTATTAGAAGGTGCATGAAGAGGCAGGATGCTTAGCCCCTCTAAGACCCCTAAAGTAACTACACATAAAGACTCATCCGCTCCGAGCTGGGGTGCCATATAGTGCCATTTGCTTGAGACAACAGGTCCCTCCTGAGGGGAATTCGCCCGAGGGGGTAGCCGCCTACATTTCCCTTAGGTCTGGAAACCAAGTTTCTTTCAGCCAGTTTGGGGCAATGATGATCATCATCATTCTCTCTTCCCTGATTTTGAATAACACCAGAGGCAAAATCTTCACCAGAAGGAATACATATTGGCTCTCGGCCAGCACAACATCAGAGCATCCTCCATCATAAGGGAGTAAGAAAACGCTGCAGCATCCACTCCCCATGAGGAATTCCATACCTTGTAAGCATATCAGATCCGCAGTTTAGGAGACAGTGGATATGCAACGCTCTGATGGAGAGTAGATGACGATATGCTCATGATAAAGGGCTCTGGAGCACACGCCACCTTGGCGATTTATGAACAAAACCACAGACATGTTGGCATATGACATAACCAGAGATATTACCACAGACATTGGGGAACCCCCCAGCTGAACATTTCAGGGTTCACGTCATGGTCTCAGAGCAATGACACAGCTGAGTTTGACCATGACCCGAGGTCCTTGCTCTCCATGGGACTCAAGTTTTCAGCCACAACTGCAGCGCCCGCTTATGTAGAAGAGCCATGTGGCAAACTGATGAGGCTGATGCCATAAGTCCTAGAAGCCTCTGGAATTCCCTCAAGGGAACATTCTGGTCTGGTCTAAAGTGGCAAAGAGCTGATGAAATGGTTGCTTTGCACTCTTGAGAGAGGTGGGCTCAAGAGTGCATAAACATTCGACATTACTAAAAGTTTGATGACAGAAATTAAGTATTTAAGAAAAATAAGCATTTTATTTTAGAGTACAACTGTAAAATTTCACTACTAATATTTAAGTTAGTCAGACTTTAAAATATGAAACGTCCATAAAAAATATGAAACAGACTCACTCCAGTGAACTGTAAACTGTAATATTGTAATGTTGTTAAACTCATTGTGGGATTCAGCGCAGAAATTGCATTCATGGTCCTTTCATGTGTGTAGGGGAGAGCAGTGCACAATCCAAAACTTTTTTAGAAAAGAATAAGAAGCAAAGCAGAACAATATAAAACAGTTTGGAGATTAAAATAATTGTGAAATAGGTAAAAAAAAAAAAATGATAATAAAAGTTTCTAATTATAAATAAACACTAAAAAACAAGATGAAAAAATCATACTTCAGTCAGAAATGTACTAAACAATGGTTAAATGATCAGCAATATTTTCAAAAGATTATTGAACCTTGGCATATTTTTTTCTCTGTATAGAGATATGTCAGGGGAAGTTTTTACATTTTGTTATGTGGAATTTTTTTAAATCTGGTAGTGCTTCATTAAAAAGTCCCTGGGATGTATTTGCTCGTCTTCCTGAATGTGCACTTGTGAAGTGCTCTCTTGATGGGCCTCAGGTCCAGGATCGGACAGAATCCCTTAGCTCTCTTGGGCACCACAAAACAGTGACTGTAAAGATTGCACTCCAGCTTGCTCGAAGGGACTCGCTCTATTGCTCCTTTTGTGAGTAAGCTGTGAAAGTCCTGTCTCAAAACAGGGGCATTTTGAGGTAATGTAAGTGACAGAACCATGCAGATGAAATGGGGTGGTCTGTGTATGAACTGGGGAGAATACCCGTGTTATATCATGCCCAGCAGCCAGCACGAAACACCTGGAATAGCTCTCCACACATCTAGGAACTGAAACAGTGCCTGAATCTCCCCGGTCACTATTGCTGGGGATGTTCATAGACTGGTGCCTTGGCCCAGTGAGGCTAAGCATGCTGGTGGGGAAATGCTTCCTAGAAAATAATGGGAGACCATAACAGGCACAGACAGTGGCTCTGTGTGAGAGTGTTTGTGTTTTTACTGAACAAACAGAATCAAGAACATTGCATTTATCACCTGCAGGAACCAGAGAAACATAAAGCAGGATGCGGTGCTTGGGGGCCAGGCCTCCAGCAAGCTCTCCCCTTCCTTGGTAGGTCTGTCAAGATGAAGGCTTGGCAGCAAAGGGCGGCCCACTTTTTCCCAGATTACATCCAAAGCTTGTGGCAAACATCCAGTTTATATCGAGAAGCCATGGTGGTCTGCTAAGACATTCTTTGAGCGAAGTGGGGTGCAGATGAGGAGCATAATCTTGACAGCGGGTGGAACGTGTGCCAGGGTATTAGGTGACTTTCGCCTTTGCATGTATTTTTGCCTCAGAGAAAGCTCAACAACAGACTCCGGAGGAAGTGATCAACACGTCAAAGAGCACCTTACAGTCAAAGTTCTTCAGGTCAGATAGGGTCAACAAAAGGTGACCAATGGCTTGAGTTTACATGAGTGCAAAGTCTTTTGCCGCACGTAGGTCTTTACAATGCCTGCGTCCATATCACCACTGTAAAGGAACTGCAGGAGCATGGCTTGAAAAACCTGCAGCACTGCCATCACAGGCAGCGCGAATGCTGCTTTGCCAGGAGTGTATGCCTTATCAGCGAGGTGGGCAGTCAGTCTACAAGGCTTAGAAGAAAATACTGCATGATAATAATAATAATAAAAGAATTTCTGTTTTTGAATACATTTTTGCAAAAAGTGTATAGTGTTACAAGTGGGGGTGTGTGCTAAACGAAAGACAAAGTGCTAGAGGAGGATCGGGATCAAATGGAGATTTTACTAATGATAGACTCCACTAACAATACCTGGTAACTATACAAATAACAGCATTAACATCACAGTATACATTGACAGAAGTGTTAATGCAATCACGGACGAGGGAGAACTGAACAGACCGGGTATTTAATCACACAGGAGGTAATGAGGGAACTGGAGACAGGTGGGGAATAATCAATTAACAAAACAAGAACAGGAAGACCAAATAAGGAAACTGAAAGTTCCAGAACGTAACATATAGGGTCGCTATCCACCCAAGTTATGTAATAGCGTTAGGGTATTTTGCTTGTGGAACAATTAAATATCTGATGACTCAATAAGTGCATTTCACTTCAATGATGATGTGCCATTTTAGTCAGAATTACCACAGGCATAAAACAAAAAGATTATCATCAGCAAAACTTGAACTGACTTGAATGGATTTTTTACTACAGAGCAATTCTGTACACAATGAAATATGAGTCACTTTTAATTGATGGTGGATGTGGTGAATAAACTGCCAGTGATATTGATTTTGAAAAAGTTGAAAATGATAAATGAAAGTTTCAAAAGGTAAGAAAATATAATTTATTTTATTATTTTGTAATTGCTATCAGGAGAGTTTTATGCTATTGCTCAAATTAGACATCCATCTGTCTTGGATATATAAGTCTGGGATGTTTATGGTTGGTGAAACATTCATGCATTTAGGGGTTAACTTGGAATATTGAGTAAGTTAAATAATAAAGTCTGATTTTGGTAGTTGACATCTAAGGAATTAACTCAACCTGGTCTCATGAGGTGCTGGTTTCGTAAGATTTTGTGCAATGTAATATGTCTGGAAACATCTGATTTTCAGAAAAAAGTAAGCATGATCCTTAGGTCCAACCCTAAAACTAATTACCAATAGGCAGTGATGGGAATAACGGCGTTATAAATAACGGCGTTACTAACGGCATTACTTTTTCCAGTAACGAGTAATCTAATTGATTACTCTTCTCATCTTAATAACGCCGTTACCGTTACTGCCAAAAAATGCGGCGCGTTACTATAACTGATGATGAAGCTGTTTTTTTTTTCATCAGACCAACTAGATCTCTGAGCGAGAGGCAAATACTTTTTTTTACTGTTCTTCCTTGGTTAGTGGGCAGAGCACGAGACAAGCGCATAAATGCTGACGATTGGCTGAGGTAGAGTAAAATTTCATTGTAAGCCAATCAGAGGTAGAGTTGGGCGGGTTTTCGAAAGCACGCATAGTAGTGATGGGAATTCGGCTCTTTTGACTCAGCTCACTGAAAAGAGCCGGCTCTTTGGCTCACAAACGGCTCTTTAAATGACTTTGACTATAATATTTCAATTTTTATTACATAATTATTTAATTTCTATAGGCTAAATTTGAAAAAATAGAGTTGGCTCTTCAGATATGCGAGCCAGCTCCCGAAGTTCAACTAAAAAAGCCGGCTCTGGCTTATTCGCGAATCGCGAACGACTCATCAAAAGCTCATTCGCGAACGAGTCGATCCATCATCACTAACGCTCATTCGCGAACGACCCATCATCGGACAGGACAGGACACACAACGAACAACACAAGCCAGTCAGTCAACGAGAGACAGGTATGGCGACGAGCCCAAATAATCCAAAAGTAGCCTTCTCTAAATGGAAGTATATACATTACTTTTTCCTTCAAGAAATTAAAGAAACAATAAAAGGAAATATCAAAAGTTCCCAAAAATCTATCGTGTTATTTGCATTGATCCACTATATAAACATAATATCTACATACATGCCATTTGATTGGAGGCTAGTTTCACTTTGTCCCACAGCAACTTTTTTTTTTAGATGTGTGTACAATGTTTCATGTTTCTGTTAATAATGTATTGTATTAAGTGTCCATTTCATTATAATATTCAGATTTATCATAAATAATTGAACATGCACATGTATTTTAAGTTCCTTTAAAGAGGGGTAGAGGTGGGGTCACGTTTGAGCATTTAAAATTAAATTTTACTTGAAAGTAACGCAATAGTTACTTTCTTAAGTAACTAGTTACTTTAAAAATTTGTAACTGAGTTACTAATTTAGTTACTTTTTGGAAGAAGTAACTAGTAACTGTAACTAATTACTTTTTAAAAGTAACTTGCCCAACACTGCCAATAGGGCATATGCAGATAATATGAAAATGCATAAATTCACACACATTAGCCAACAATTTGCAAAAATATGTATAATAGTTGCGAATCACAATTAGGTTGTGCAAAATTTACCTTACAGCAGGCTAACATTTTATATTATCACACTCAGAATTTAAAGGGGTTATTAGTTTTCTGTCTAGTTTGTTGAAATACTTTCTCCTTTTCCAGTATAATATGGCACAACTATTAGCCATATGTTGTTCAGAAAAAAAAATAACAAAACAAAGTCTAAAACTGTGGCTGTATCTTTTATCAAAACATTATGCTCTTTCACCTGACCAGCCTGGCATGGCAACAGCTCAACCAATGGCGTGAGTTTTAGGTGGGGCTACCTGTTTGTTTGACCAATGACAGGTCGGAGCATTGTTAGGAAACTAGTTCAAAAGTAGGGCCGGGACTTTAACGCGTTAATTGAGATTAATTAATTACACAAAAAATAACGCGTTAACTAAGATTAATTAATTACAGGAAAAAAAATTCCCGCATTTTTAATAACTTATTTTTGCACCGCGGAACGTTTCTCACTGGATTTGTTTGGGCGGACCGAATATACTGAAGCACCAACTAGCGTTCGCTTCGCATATCACAACTGTCTATGATATCACTGCAGCACATCGAGCCTCAAGTATCACCTCAACGCAATACATATAGCAGCTAGCGTGGACTTTACACTTTATGTTGAACTATGTATTATTTTGTTGGTGCAAGTTTATGTTGAACTCTTTATTGTTTTGGCCAAGGTTATTGAGAGTTGGACTTAGTATGTTATGGCCTCTGAAGCAACAGAGAGATGTTTTTCTAATAGTCAGTGTTTCCAATGTTCTGAATGTAATTGACAGTATTGTGTTTTACTTAAAAAACTCTTTACAGAAGGTTCCAGCACCTATAAGCTTCCTGAATTTCTGAAATGTACTATTTCTAAATTGTTTCTAAATATGCTATTGCTACACTTCATGGCAAAAATTGCACTGGTCTGCTAGACTTGGTTGAACAAAAATAAACAATATTTTGTTGCTTAAGCTTATGTATTCAGTCATTATTCAATGGTATACTATAAATCCATGTGAAAAAAAAATTACTTCTCACTGTTCTCAGGTCAAATATTTATATGCGATTAAAATGCGATAAATTTCGATTAATTAATTACAAAGCCTCTAATTAATTAGATTAATTTTTTTAATCGAGTCCAGGCCCTATTCAAAAGTAATCATTATTTCCTATGCTTAAACAGAAATTGCACCCTTCATCTTTAAAGATTGCAGTATAAGGTGGAATTCTGCCATCATTACAGGCAATTAAGTAGTCTGTTTGGGACCAAGGGTGGGGTAACATTAATCATGCACCACTCTTGTGAGACTAATAACACTTTTTATAAAACAAAACTACATATATGAACTCCTTTAAAATTCATTAGGTTAGAATAAAGTTTTACCTAAATACTCAAAGTCAGAGTGGAATGGATGTGTGAGAGGCCAAATTAGCTTTTATTCTTGAACAAAAGCTTTCAGGTGTAAAATGGATCAAATTCTTTGGAGAGCCGCATATTGATGAGAAGCAGAGCAGGGAGTGTGAGAAAGAATAAGAAGCAGGAGAGAAAATCTCTTCTGCACTTTTATCTGATCATTAAAGTAGCTTTTCAAGGTTGATCAAACGTCTTAATTGATTTTTGCGGACCATACTAACAGATATCTTCATATCTTGGGTCATCTCAGTCAGTCAAACATATTTTAACAGACCAATGTACATACACTGCTAAACTTTGTGAAACACATGAGTCACAAACATAAAAGGCCAGTCAAAGAACAACACAGCCAACATGTCCCAAACAATTAAGAGAAGTGTCTTAACATAACACCATCACACATTTCTAATGTTTCGCTCCAGAGGTGAAGCGAATGCATCATTGGCGTACACAATCATTTAGTCAAAACTGCTCTTCAACAACACTGACATGCATTCAAGCCCTTTCACGGCCTTCATCTAGTTAAACCACAGCAGTTAATGTACTGTGAAGGTGTAAACATGTGAGGCAAATGGAAAGTAAACACTGGTGCTAAGCCAAACTCTACAAATTTTATCCATTGCAGAACATTATCTTCTGGGTTTACCCTGCTGAAAAGAATGGCTTTACCATGATTTCCATACCAGTTTGGTGCTGGACAAACCTACAGTAGCAAAACATAGCTAGTGAAGCTAATTGATGATCTAGTACTTTTTAATGAAGCTCCTCAACTATCTTAGCTATAAACTAATTTAAGAATTTCAATAATGTACTTCAAATTACTCTCACTTGTTTTTCTATTGTTTTCATTGAACTGAAAAATGTGATACTTAAATGAAACATATCTTGGAACGTTAGTATCCTCTCCGTGATATTTATATACGATTATAGCATTCAGTCTTCAGCATTTAATTGTATTTTTTCAGTTTTCATTTTAACAATAAAGCTGCTTTATGAAAGTGCTACTCCTAAGCTAAAAATAAAAGAATAAACACATAAAACAAATAATTCATTAATAAACAATAATTAATTAATAAAATGGTTATTCTATCCAACACTGGATCAAATTCAAACAAATCTGAAGTTCAGAAACTTAAAGAACTTTCATTGTATCCATTTCATTGCACATTAAATGAATTGTAAAACAGACAAACAAAAACCTTTATTATTATTATTATTATTATTATTATTATTATTATTATTATTTTCTGTTAATACATTAACATCATTATTGGCTAGATTTGCAACACCCAATTTGATACAATGAGGAATGTCTAAATCTCTCTATACATGGTTCTTAGTTTGAAAATGTTGAAGACCCCTGGTTTATGTCCATTTGATTTTTAAAACAACCTAATTTATCAGAGAATATCATACTCATAGTATAAACTATACTGTATATGCGTTCAGTAAGATCTTGGGACCCATTTTATATTAAGTGGCCTTAACTACTATGTACTTACATTTTAATTAATAATTTAGTACAATGTACTTATTGTGTACATACATGTTTTTACATTGTACTTATATAAAAAAACTACATGTAATTACATCTGTATTTAATTTCTGTAATTACATTTATAATTACACTGTTGACCCATACTTTACACCTTAACCCACCCCTAAAACTTACTCATACCTCCAACCCTCTCCCTGACCTTACCCCTATCCCACCTCAATAGCAGCAAAAGTGTTTTACAATACAATATGAACACAATAAGTACATTGTACTTATTTTTTTTATTTAAGTACATAGTAGTTAAGGACACCTAATATAAAGTGGGACCAGATCTTGTTATGAAAAGATTTCAATCCAGATAGAAGACGACTGTTTTTTATAAAAACACTAGCTACCATGCTGAGATAATGACTGAAATTAATGCCACACTGCTATTAATATCCAGGCTTTCCTGCTACGATTTTCATTAAAAGAGCTGCAGGACTGATAAAATCAGCTACTAATATATATTGCTGCTTAACATGATATGACTCCCACAGCCCCTTTAGAGCCTGAAAGCCATAATCAAGAGCATCTTGGGGGAAAAAACAGTTTTGTCCTCTGCATTTTGGAATAGTGCTGACAGGACAGAAAGAAATTGAGCCATAATTCATTCCTGTATTTCCTAAACATGCAATAAAGTTCATCCGTACCCTGAGAGAGCAAACTGTGGAGTTTGCAGTTCCATTCCCCAGGGATGGAACTGTTGATCATGAAGCAGTTAATTATCTGCCATTAGCCAATACCGGATAGAAAGGGGCATGATGAATGTGCTTGGGAATGGGAGAATTCTGTTTTTGTAGGAACAACAAAGCCTCCGTACAACAGATTGCTCATTACAACATTAAACCTGGAGGCCATGAAAAAAGAAAGATGACTGCACAATAAACAGGAATGTTGTATAGTTGATATAGGGACAAAGGACAAAAGAAATTCCTATCAAGACCAGAGATTTATTGATTCTCATATTTCATCTCAAGTGTAGCGTATCTGACCTGAACCAGACAAATTAAAGAGTCGATCAGGACTGTGGTTGAAACACGAGTCGAATTCCTCAGAAAGGCAACAACAGGTTGTAAATCATTCCGTGCCACAGAGTCAGAAGCAAGATAACCAACCAACCAACCAATTCTTTCACAGAACAGCTTTCAACATTAACACCACTAGAACAATTATTGACAATTTTAATTTGGAGAAGAGATTGTCAAATTTGGGGCAAGTAATCAAGATGCAATGTATGTTTCGCATGTATGTTTGAATTTGTAAGCTTGAAACAGTCCTGACCATAAGTTATTTGTCAAATGTATTATATTCTTGTTATAGGAATCATGCCCAAAATTATACCCTCCAAGATTCAGTCCACGTGCTTGATGAGATAACATATGATTTATGATACCCAGAGCAAAGAAAATGTCTGATTGGTCAAGACAACATTTGAGATGTGGCCAACAGGCCAGTTTAAATACTTAGGACACCATCAAATCTTGCTTTTAGCTCGTAGCTTTGTTTCCTAGCTCTTGCTTTTAGCTATGCTTTTAGTCATCACTTTTAGCGTTCTTTGAGCGCGGTTCCAGCGTGCTTCGGTCTGCACGCCTGCTGCTACTTAGCCACGATGAGAAGAAACACCACCTAGTCTCGTCAAACTTTACTTCTGTTTTTTTTAATCTAGTTTCTTTTTCTTTTCCGTTTGAGAGTTTGTGTTCTGAGTTAAGTTTTGTAACGCCTTGTATCCGAGTCTATCCTCGACTGCCCGTTCAACTTCAACTAGCCCACAACTCTGCCTCATCAGCCAACACCCAGCCACGGGCTTCCCAAGACATCGCTTCAGCGACTACTGAACTTCCAGTCAATCAGCGACATCAGGAAACCCCCTTTCAACAACAACAAAGGGAACCCCCTTTAAACAGGAGACGCAAGTAGTACCTCCAGACTGATCTATAATGGTGTATCTAATATAATTTTAACCTCATTGAGGAACTCAATGCGAGGGCTAATTAAGTGATTGATGGCTGTTCATGTCTATGCAATTTAACGTATTGCTGTAAACTTGGGATTCCACATTTTCAGTCTCTCCAACTCATCTTTCCCTAATTTTCGATCTTCCTGCAACTTGTGTGAATGTCTGAGTGTGTGCGTTTATGTGTTAGATTAGTTTATATGTCTTAGATTTATCTAATAAAGCCTTATTCATATTGAAAAGAGAAGTATCTTGTGTTTTGTGCTTACAAGTTAATGTCTTAAACTGCCGATCTTGTTACTGTGCTAATTGATAGTGTTTTCACTATACTTTGGATATTAATATCCAGCGCAGATTTGATGTTAAACGGCTCGTTCAGTGAATCGCAGGGCGTCTCAGTGATCAGCCGTGAAACAGTGATTCTCTTTAAAATCTTAAATGATTCCCTTTGAGCTAAATTGACCTGTTTCCCTCACACAAGCTCTTCAATGGCATGGTTGTATTTTGTTTTATCAAAAATAATTAATTAATTAATTAATGTAAAAACCTATACCAATACACCAACTAAGTAAAATGTACACCAGCTTAGTGTCCAAAACTGTTATTGGTTGAGTTGGAAATGACACCATTCATTCATAAATCAATACAAAACTAAAAATAATGGATTTTAATCGCTGTCCAGTCTATGTCTGGGACAATGGTAAAGCATAGAAATCTTTAAATACTGTAAAAAGCATTTTTGAAAATGACAAAAAAATAAATGTTAACAATAAATAAATGGGCATGATAAAAGGTCAAGTTCTAATTTTCTAATGTGAACTTCAAATGAAAATAAGAAAAAAGTTATTTGAAATAAAAATGGGGACATGGTTAGTTAGAATCTGTGATGGAAGTCCCTAAGCCCAATGTGCTTAAAAGCATCAATATGCATTGCAAGTAATCCTCAGTCTAGTAGTTTAACAAACACAACAGGTGCCCCCTTAAGCACTCTTTAGGACACAAGTTAAATACTTGCTCTTATAAATAAATATTCTCTTCACCACAAATTGCATGAACAGGAGCCTATAGCGGACAGACATTCATGCCTGACATCCAGCCACTCAACCAATGACTGCTGTTTACATCAAGATTCATGAGGACTCCTATTACAACCAGTCATTGACTGGATCATTGAGCCAAAACATCAGATCTCAAGACTGCATTTAGCCATTTGCTGATAGACATTTGGTAATGGTCTTTCCTAAGTTCTGGACAGTCTCCAGTCTTGCTTTGAATTGGTCTGATTGACAGCTGAGAAATACTTACAAGAAAAGAGTCCAGCCTCTCAGCAGCGGATAGTATGAAACTGATAGGTATAAGTCATTTTGGAATGGCATTATTTTTTTCAGTTTATAATGTTAAGTATTATTTATAATGGTTTAAATATAACTGAGAAGGCCTGGGAAATATAAGCTCATAAAAAAAATCACATCAACCCTTCCTTCCTAAATAGATTCTGGGAGGCTGAAGCTAAACAATATCTGAGGACAAATGAAAGCTTAGCTTGTAGTTTTCTATTATTACATTTGATCGGCCAGTAATACCTCAAAGCAGCAGGGAATGTGGGTATCCTATTGTGTATGTTATACAAAAAACATCCAACCTAAATGGATTATGGCAAGGGGGCTTTAAATATTTCACCTGTAGTGTGTCTGCCTATGGAATTGAACCATGTCTAAAACACGACTTAAAAACATAAAGAAAAATAATAAAATCAACTCCACAACAACAGTTGAGGCAAACTGTTACACTTTTCTACTGTTCATATGCATTTTCTACCAGCAACCTAGAAATAAAATACAAATATATTGGAATATGAAGCATCAAATCTTTAGATAGCAGGATTAAAAAAAAAAAAAAAAATCCATAGTCATAACAATAATTATAATAATAATAAAAGAAGAAGAAGAATCATTTTACACTCTTTTGTAACTTTTATAATGCAACATATTTTATTATTTAATGAAAATCATCAGCTCAGTTCGGTTTCATCCTTATGCCAAACATGTGAGAACAATCCTGATCAAAAGAGACAGAAAGAGGAGAGAGTGAAGGTGATGAAAAAGTGCAGAGAAGGTAGGGAGGGTGTAAGAATGCAGAGGGCCAGAGAAAATGTCAGATTGTAAGAGATCCAGAAAATCTGTCCTGGTTCAGTACTGCAGGAAGCATGCGGTTGCACAGCAGAGTAAGCACTGTTTAAATTGGGGCTTAGTGAGTGGGATCAACCAGTCATCGCACACAACAAGCTTAGTCACCACCAGTACACCGCAACCAATCCTGACAGATCAGATTTTCTGGCAGCTGAAAAATGCAACATACAGACACTAATGTGTTTCTAAACTGAATGGGTATTGATATTCCTATATATCTCTATGTTTAAACCTTATTGATATATCAGGGACATGTCTTGAATGCTTACCTGAGATATCGGTTGTGTTGCTGTTATTGGCACATTATTTAAATCAAAAAGCTCATAGTGTGAAAAAGTCACTGATGGAAGAGGAGCACTGAGCATCGATTCTGCATCGATTCAGAGCTTTCTGATGGATATAAGCTGAAACAAAGTGCAAAAGCAAACCTTTGATTCCCAGTGGTTGGTGTATATGAGCAGTGATATTAGCATGCCTATGTGTCCAGTTCAGTGTTTATGATCATTTGATGCATCACATAACTAACTGAGGGGTTAATTATAATACATCCATTCATTCTTCAACCTGTTTATCCAGTGTGTAGTGTCGCAGGGATGCTGGAAGCCCGGTAGACACAGAAACACTCTAGACGGATGTTTATAATATATGTGATCGATTTAGATACAGATATATACCAGCATAGCATGATGGCTTTAGTCTTTGCATGAAATAATAAATTAAGAACCTTTGTTATCATTTAGAGGTTTGGGCTCTGTAAGATTTTATTTATTTATAGGTTTTTAGAAGCTTCTTAAAATCACCAAGGCTGCATGTTGAATAAAATGTACAGAAAATATAATATAATATAATATAATATAATATAATTATTATTTAAAATAGCTGTATTTTATTTTAATTTATTTTTAAAATAAAATTTATTCTGTGATGGAAATCATTGTTCCAGCCTTCAGTGTCACATATGATCCCTCAGAAATCATTCTAATAAGCTGATTTACTGCTCAACATTTCTTCTTATTATCAATTTTGGAAATTTGTGGAAACCATGATACATTTGATGAATCAAAAGTCCAATAAAACAGTATTTAAATTGATAAGAAATGTTTTGTAACATAACATAAGTCTAAACAGTTTTTTTCTTTTTTATTTATCCTTTTATTTAACCAGGTAAAACTCATTGAGATTAAAACTATTTTACAAGAGAAACCTGGGAAGAAAAGGAGCCATCACCAGGTATTCTCTAGCGCGAATGGATAAGCATGATTTTGATCTGTAAAGATAACCAAGCTTTATCTTAAGCTTAGAAACTAGATTGCTAACATGGGTTCTGAACAGTATTGAATCCAGACTGCAAAAGTTCAAGGGCCTGTGCAGTAGATGATGCAGTACAGTAAATAACAAAAATAATATGTGGCCTAATACTGAGCCTTGAGGAACCCCCTCGGAAATAGACAAAAATGTAGACACAGAACCATCGATCCGAACACTTTGGGTTCTACCTGACAAATAATTGGCAAACCAATCTACCGAATGCTTAGACAAGCCAATGCTCGCTAGACTATTCACAAGAATGCCCTTATCAACCATATCAAAAGCCTTCGAAAGATCTATAAATATTGCAGCACATATTTTCCTATTATCCAATGCCTCAGCAATATCATTTATCACTTTCTGTACACAGTAACCTGTACACAGGAACCAGAAGAAGCAGGACATAAGGATTCAAATAGGGATCGTGAAGAAATAAAGTCCTCATTAAAGCAAGCTAACATTGTTTTTTTTATCAGTCACCTTGCCTGAATCAAACATAATATGAGGGGGTAGTTCACTACAGCTAATACTTTCAAAAGAGGCTTTAATAATTTTCCAGAACTTGCTTGGATTATTTAGATATACTCTGACTTTGTCTTTTTGAAACGCTGTACTTTGAGATTAATGGTTACAATTTATGTTTAACTCAGTTCCCGAAAATTATAATCCACATGTAAAACTATGTGCAGCTCATTTAGCTGAGGACAGCTTGCTGAGGACAACTTTCTCAATCTCTATCAGTTTAATGCTGGATTCGCACAAAGATTATTCTTGAAAGATGGAGCAGTTCCCTCTTTGTCTGGAGAAGGCGTTGTTTATGGACCACAACTGGTAAGTGTATTTTATTATTTAAGTTGGTGCATTTAACAGTTTCTGTAACTTATTACACGTCGTTTAGCTTTGTTAACTAGATGTTAGGGTTGTGCAAAAAAACGAATGTGATTTTCATGCGTATCTCGCCAGTAAAAATGGTCCTGAAGACTATAAATACATCTCCAGCATGTGCGTTCTAGTCCAATCACGTTACCAGTAGGGCAACCTGCTCTCAGCTGCTGTCGAATCACAACACAAGTACCGCTGGCCCAATGAGAACGTATTTCTGAACGTATTACATATTTCTGAAGGAGAGGCTTCATAGAACAAGGAAGTCATCAGCCCGTTTTTGTGACAGTGAAAACAGCAGTAGACAGATAGGTGAATTGTGTGAAAAATACTGTGTTTTTTTTTTACACGCGAAACATGAACACATGTTATATTGCACATTGTAAACACAATCAAAGCTTCAAAAAAGCGCGTAAAACGGGACCTTTAATGGGGAAAGGAAGGATAAGAAAAGGGTAAGGGATGATAACAGGTTGATTTGTGCATCCAATGTTGGTGGCCCAGAGAGACTCAGGATGGGGGTATTGTCTCGGTTTGAGTGTGACTGAGTGATTTGGACAACCTAAGATTGGAGAGAGCTGAGGTTTGCTTGGGATTGTCAAAGGTTTTGCTTGAGATTGTTGCTAATGTAAGAGCAGTAGGATTGTGATGACCAGCTTCCGAGGATTCTGATTGTTTCGTCCGAGATGCCCTCCCTAGCGGCAGAGGTTGCTGCTCCAATTCGCAAAGACTGTTTCAAGTAGAGTTCTGGAGGTATACCAGAGATGCTGAGAATTTGGTTGAAGTGTTTGCTGATCCAGAATCTAGTGTCCATTTTCCCAATTTCCATGATGAAGAGCAAATCTTTGGCAGTTGGTTGAACAGCAAGCCTTGAGTGAACATTCTCAGAAATGGGTTTGAACAATGAGAAAGGAATTTAGGTGGAATATGAAGATAGGGAATGATGCTCCTAAATGGTGGATGAAGTGGGGTGAAATTCAGTGCATCTTATAAAGCCGAAGAATGCAAGCATGAACATAGACTTTAAGGTTTAAGCAATGATGGGATTTAGGTAACCTAAGCATAGCAATAAGATGCAGATGCCGAGTAGCTTGGTGGTATGTGGAAGCTGATTATTGATAAGAGAAGGTTCTTGTTTGTGCAGTTCTTTGATGAGCATGGAAGTATGCAAATGGAAGATAGATGGACAGCTGTTGCCAGATGTTAGTTTGAAGAAGAAGTTGATTCCCGATAAGTAGGTTTGGATAGAGCATGGGTGATGAAGTTGCAGATGAATGGAACATAGGTTGAAGAAAAGGGAAGCTGATAGTATGTGTGATAAGTTTGAAAACAATTCTGCTGAAAGCATGTTCAGTGCTAGACAATTCAGAATGGCTTCTTAGGAGGTGTCTGAAAGACATCTAATCTGCAGAAAACAGTGGAACTGAGACAGTGAGTTGGCTATGGTGTTAAGATGTCCTGGTATGTGAGTTGCTCTGATAAGGAACTGGCGTTGAGCCAAAATAAGTTTTTGCATGAATGGCATGATCATTTCTGAATGAGATCTGCCTTTTTTAATCATTTCTACAATGACTGTGTTGTCTGAGTGGATAAGTATTGATTTCCTGGACTATTTGTGCCCCCAAAGAATGGCAGCTATAACAACGGGGTATATTTCATAAGGCGCTGAAGAAAAGGTGGTTGACTGTGAGCTGAGAGAATCAAACTCAAAGGGCCATTTAGAGGTGAACCAGCAGCCTTCATAGTAGCCAAAAGCCAATGGAGGGTGCAGCGTCGGTATATAGTTGAATGTCATTGGCCATTCATGGTAGAAAAAAAAGAGATGCCATTCCACAATGAGAGAAATTGTTGCCAGAGGCGCATTTCCATTTTGCATGCATCATCTAACATGGCTCTGCTCTAGGGAGACGTGATGGTGGTGGCTTTTGAAAGAAGATTTGACATGAATGATTTTCCTTGAGGGATTATCCTAACGGCGTAATTGAGGTGGCCTAGAAGGGTAAGAAGCTGTTGCTTTAAGCAACTGTATGCTAGTATGAACTTGGAGAGAAGCAGTGAGATCCAATGGATTTTTGTGAGAGGCAGAGATGCTTGAAAGGAAACTGAGTCTACAGTGATGCCTCGAAACTCAATGGAGGTGCTATGCCAGAGGTTTTCTCCTCTGATAGGGGTATGCCAAGATTGGCGAGGACTTTAAAGGGTTAGTTCATGCAAAAATGTAAATTAGACTGTACTTTACTCAGTTTTGAGTCTCTCTAGGTATATATGACTTTCTTGTTTCAGCTGAACCCAGTCGGAGTTATATTAACAATTGTCCTGACTATTCCAAGCTCTATTACTGCAGTCATTTAAGCATGCATTTATAAAAAATTGTGCTTCACACCACTCCGGGATGAATAAAGGCCTTCTGTAGTGAATGCATGCATTTTTGTAAGAAAAATATCAGTATTTCAAATGCAATAAACATTTTTCTCTCACTTCCATTATCTGTCATATGCAGAAGCCGTTCCAGCAGATGACGCAGCATGTATGCGCAGTGCACACCTCTGAGATATGCTTGTCTCGTGAGTTTGTTTATAGGAGCAATTTATTTCAAAATCGTTTGTACTTCTTATTCATGACCCACATTTAAAAAAAGCATGGATTCACTACAGAAGGCCTTTATTCACCCAACGAAAGCCACGTGCAGTACATTTTATTATGAATGCACGAACTTTATTTGATGACTTGTGGACTGCAACACACACTGACTCCAATGATAGAGCTTGGAATAGTCAGGATAAATTTTATATAACTCAAACTGGATTTGCCTGAAAGAAAAAAGTCATATACACCTGGGATGCCTCAAGGGTGAGTAAAACACATTTAAAAATTTTCACTTTTGGGTGATCTTACCCTTTAATGAGGCTGTAGAGCCCTGAACGTGGTGGAGCGGATGGAGGTGTAACTAATAAAAAAGTCATTGAGAAGGTGGATGACTTAAAGGAGTGTGTGATTATTAAGAAGAATCCATTAAATTGCATCTGAAAGAGAGTCGATTATCTTGGGGCTACTTCTGCAACTGAAAGTGAGGCGTACTGCAATTTCTGCAAAGTAGTACTCCTTTCCAGAAAACTCAGAAAAGGTGTCAGAAATCTGGAAGGATGGGTAAGACCATGAAAGCACTGATGATGTGATGTTGCCTGCCAGGTGGATGAGTTTAATAGTATAGTCAATTGTAGCATATTGTATGGAAAATCTGGAGCTGGGATGATGCTGTTAAAGCTTGGGGTGTGAGTACCGTGGGAAGAAGATAAGTTGATTATTAATATCTTTTTCCCCAAAGTAATTGTGGATGGCAATACCTATAGGGTTGACGTGTTTGACAGGGAATGGTGGTTTATTGAAAGGGGTCTATCATAAATCTTTTTAGCCACTATGTTCCTTGGCTAAACTGATGTAGGCTTGTTAATGCTTGGCTAGTAAACAGGACATGATAATTGTAAAATCTGATCTGTCCGAAGCGTACTTCCATGTCAAGGATGATTGAGAGGTAGTCATTAAGTTCAAGTCTACATATAATATCATGGAAAATAGAGAAAACTAGAACAAATTCAGTAGGAGTGAGATATTTGGAACGTGAAGGAACAGGATAGGTGTGCTGCATGTCCCCTAGGCTGGTTTGCAATTCTCAAGGCTGTCTGATGGAGATGAGAGATGGTTGAAGAAGCTGAGTTAAATCTATGTAATTACCGGCCAAGATTAGAGTTGTGGAGACAGAAGAAAGATGGTGAGCTGTTGAAGATGGCTATATAGGTGGCATAACTGTGACTAAAGAAGATGGGGTATTGGGGATGTTGGGGTTAGGGGTTAGGATGGGTGAGGGAAGGGAAGGGATAATGGACATGCCAGTTGGAAGCAGAATTGGAGGTTGAGGAAATACAGATTGCCCAGAGTCAACTAGAGTCTCTTGGGGTGCTGGATGGGGTATCTGATCTAGAGGGACAGTAGCAGGAGTAAAAAAAAGGATCAGGAGCCATATTACGGTGTATGGCTGAAGGAAAGGTAGAGGAATGGATGATTGGATGAAAGGGTGTATGTGAATGGCAGTTTTGGGAACAAAGACATGAGAAGAAAGATGACATTATTTGAGTGTAATGTTCTTCACATGTTCTTTTAAGAACTGTCCACTGAAATGTTCTTTAGGTAACCAAAATGGCTCTTCCATGACATTTCTGTGGAAACCTCTGTTGCAGACTTGATTTTTATGGCTTTAAATCCTAATTTCTCAAGCAAAACATTTGTTATGAAACTGCCCTTTAGAAAGAAAAAAAAACATTTCTACATTCAGGTTAAATAAAATACAATGCACAATTCTTTAAATACAGGGAATTTCAAACTAGATCATCATATCTATTGTGTCTTGTCTGCTATGGTGACTAATATAGGCACATCTCTATCTCTGCCAACATTGCATCTATTTTCCAAATGTCCCAGCCTTCCCTCCCATTCTCTTTTCCTCATTCAGAGATGGATGATGGCATGGTGCCTTTTCTCTTCCTCTGCCAGCTGCATTTTACAGAGTGCCATGCTGACACCCTAAATGGGCACTGGCCTCGGAATAAATACACTTAATTATTGTATAAACCATCAGTTGCCAGTCTTCAGTCACACAGATACGCACAGACAGTTGTTTGTCATTATTCACGGTGAGCTGGCTGCTTGCTTCCTGGGTCTTGAATTTAGATCATTTTCCAGCAGGGTAACACAGTCTATGTGTCATACTAAACCATAAATGTCATCCCCAATTTACAGTGTCTCACAGGGCAGAGCTGACTTGACCCTGGAGCAATTCATCCTGTAAACACTAATTATTCCACAGAGTTGACACTCACTGGTTTTTGGTATTTGCATAAGTCACAAAATAAAAATTAAAAATTAAATTTTTTTAATTTTGGTTACTGTTAACTTGTTCCTCTAATTTTGATAAAGGAAAATGATATGACAAGAATGAGCACACTCACACACACACAAAAAGAAAATTCCCAAAAATACACTAAAACCCCTACTATACTATACTAAAGTATATTGAAATACTGAATCCATATATCATTCATTTTTAATGCTTGTGATAGTGTTACATATGCAACATTGAATCTGACTTTAATGAGTGTGTTGAGTAACATTACTTTTAAAAGTAAGATGTATATTTAAACCAACAAGACTCAATTTATTGGTCAAATCAAATAGAAATAGCTCTTTTAGGTAACAATTGCACATTACCACTTTTCACAGCATACAGAATTAAAATAATACAATATTTTTTTTTTAAATGGAAAATAATTAAAAAGATTGTTTGCCCAAAAATGTATTTTCAAATGTAATGATTCCTTCATTGTCATTCCAGACTTATACGACTTTCAGTCATCTCTGTAAAAGTAATCTCCATCCTTTTTGTTGAAAGTTAATGTTATCCGCATTTAAGTTACACTTCAAGAAGTACATAAAAACATTGAATCTAACTGAATCGATTATGTGCTATTTTATGCTATGGACATGTGTTTATCCCAGATAGTTTGACTGTATGTCATGTTAATGGTTTTTTTATTTTTTATTAATGCATATATATGTATTAATATAACTCTAATCACATGCACAAGCAATAGAAAACAAGACTTCTGCTGATTGTGACAACTGCAGCTTCTATCCCACATCCTAAATGCTTCAAATTAGAGCAAGTCCACCAATTCTGTTATTTTGCTGTGCGGTTTTCTTTCAGCCCACTCTCAGAAGAATAAAGTAAACTGCTGACAAAAAACAACAACAACAACAAAACTGGAATTCAGTTGATCTCCACTAGATAAATACTGGATTCCACTGAAGCACTTGGGATTTTTTTTTTTTGTTTACCAGCAGCATTCTGAAGTCTTTAAAACATAACCCTTAGAAGAAGAATATTGTAGCATAATTTTAAAAAGATATACATATAAAAAATACTTATGTGCACACTGAATATAATGTTTTTGGATGTGTTATCCACAGATAAACTGGTATAACTTACTTTTATATTAAATTCAATTAGCTGGACCTTTAAAAAATAAATGAATAAATAAATAAATTAACACACCTACTTAATTAGGGCTTGAGTGCATATTTAAACATAACTTCAAAATTACTTGTATTGTCTTTGAAATAAGGTTCAATTGTACTGCCAAATGTATTGTCAAGCATTTATTGTAAACTAAAGCATATTTATTGGAAACTGTAGTATATTTGCACATTTGTAATGATGAAGTTGCAGCTTAGCAAATTTGAAATATATTAGGCCTTTAAATGAAATATCAAACAACACACATATAATCAAGTACTTTACTTGTGCTTTAGTATCCAATGTAATATGTGTTCTTTTTTAAAGCATAACAAAATATTATTGAAACAATTATTTAAAATCTGCTTTAAATTTACAAAAACTGTCAACTTAAACCTAATTTGGCATTAAAAGAATGCACAAATCTTTTAAAGGTGTAGTAGGATTATACTGATGGAAGTGTACTTAAGTGGGCTTTTATTTCAATATTATATTATCTTAAGTACAGTTTAATGCACTTTTAAGATTCTATATTTACATTTCTATATTTCAACGAATTATCTTACAAAATTAGGTAATTCACACCATTTGAAATCTGCAGTTAACCTTTCAGGCCTTTAACACTAAAGAGAGAGGAAAAGAGTGAGGGTGAGTGTGAGAGATGACACACTCAAGGCTAACCTTTCGAATTTTGAAGAGTATGAATATGAGGAGAGATATAGAGCGATGGAGAGGGTGAAAGGACCCAGAAATGATGAGAGATACAGGGAAGAAAAGAAGAGCGCGAGAAGGACGAAGTGAATGCTCTGTCAGGAGAGCTGCTCTCAGGAAAATAGCCTTTTCACTATATGGAGGAAGGAGAGCTGCAGTGAGAAATAGAGAAGGAGAGAGAGTGAGTCTGTACAAGCTCTCATATAATACATACTTCTCTGAATGACAGAGACCTATTGAAGACAGAACAGAAAATTTTACGACCCATCTACAATCATAATGTAATAGCCTTATCAGTTTCATGATACAGATTTTCCAGAAAGCTCCCACACAGTTCTCAGGGAAGTCATTTCATTGTGCTTGGTAAAAGTTCATTTGAAGTACTTCGAATAGATGAAGAGTGAAAACAATCTCAGAGAAAATGAGTTTGGTTCTAAATGCTTTTGCATTAAAATTTTCATAAAATATAGTAATTTTTGTAATTTTCCAGTCTATAAATTTTATTGTGAACTTTATATATAATTACAAACTTCACAACTAGATTTCAACATTTTTCTGAAGAAAACAAACTTCGTTCACACAATGACGTTGGCTTGACAATTCTTCCAATGATTTTGGGTCCGCAGAATATGAGATGTTAGTTATTAAAACGTTATTTATTTTTGTATTCTTTTTATAAATGCTACAGAAAGCACCTGCAAATTAGTTAACTGTAAGTAAATGGTGAAAATTATAAATGGTTTAACATTATATAAATTATTTTAATTAGTGATGCATAGGACTTTTGGGGGCCATTACCGATACCGATTTTAACACTTATTGGCCGATTCTGAAACCGATATTTGTCACTTCCTCTCTTGTTTGGAATGTAGGCATCAAAATAGTTAGTATACTGTTATTATCATTACATAAAAATCTGTATCATAATTTTTAATTTAAGATTTTACTTTAACATTGTGAATAGTTTTGTTTCTTCTTATCTTTATTGCAAACTTTCAGCAAAATGTTATTTCTTCAATGCACTCATCAAAAGCCTGTTAATTTTCAAAGATAAGTCAAGTCAGTAACACAAAAAGCGCATTTGACTACGCATTTGATGATTTTTTTTATAAAGCCTATCCACCAGGTGAACATTATTAATAAGCCAAATTGCCTATTAAAGTAGTACATTAGCACATCTCTCTTCAACAATTCATATGATTCGAGGCTCATGTCCATCTAGCAAAATTCAGGATAAAACACAAGAGTTTAGCACTAGGTTTATTCAGACCACTAACCCTAAGTTTGAACAAGAGAAACAGTCATTCTGGCTTTATCAAGCACAGCTAATTACAAAGGTATTCATGCAGAATCCATTGTTCGCCGTTTCAAAAGCAACAGTGAGTTGGAGAATAGAGACATTTTTAAACAAATGATCTGTCAGGGGTGTTGTGAAGGGCCAATGGTTGAAACAGATTTAATGCACATCTCCAGAGCGAAAACTTGAACTTGAGCATGAAATGGTCAAATGTTGTGTAACCACTGTTTGTTTGGCTGACATCAAACAAATGTGAAAGCATTCACCTGACTATGATCTACATATTCAACTCCATGCTGTTTTTCTCATTGCTTTGCTTATTCATTACTTCTTGTGTCTTCTCGTGAGCTGCATGTGTACAATGCAACTCTTTCCATTTATGCATCGACTTTTTTTGACCTTATTTATTTCTCCATTCCCGAATCCGAACACACGTTTTCTTTACTCATAATTTCTTTATCAGTTTCTCATCTCTCTCTCTCTCTCTCTCTCTCTCACACACACACACACACACTCACATCAAATTACCCCTTCACCCTAAACACATTTCTGCCCCCGTCTATTGTTTTTGTCACTCAACTTCAATTTATTTCCATTTCCTCATGCCAACCCATAAATCTAGTCGATTTACTTTTTATTTGTCTATTTGTTTTTCCCTTTATTTGTTTTCTGAAGTCCCTGCCTTTTCTCCACAGGGGGCTAATCTTGCCTTGATTGATGATTTCATTTCTTTTGCATTTGCGCAAACGCTACTGAAGTCGCGGATCATAACATAAAGTAATAGCATAACAGTCTTCTCTCCCTATAGCACTAATTACTCTCATAGGAAAGTGTCGCATAATTATCTTCATGCATGCAGCTGCTATAATAGATTCACATGTTTTTATTTTTCATACCTACTAAGAAAAAAGGTGTAATAGGAATACAAATTAAACTTTGAAGCTGAGCAGTATTTGGCAGTTGAACTGGAATCAGGGATATTACAGGAGGAGGAAAGGGGCCAGAGAATTTATATATGAATAGGAGAATCAACATGTAAACTTTATAAATTTTATGCATTTAGTACATTTAGTATGTACTGTAAGTCTCACTTTCCAGTTAAAAGATCAGATTTAGTTCACCAATACCTGACCTACATTATGATTTTTATTTACAATAATCAAAATTAAATGTCAGCATTAGTAGCACACACACTTTAGTTCTTGCATTTATAAACATTTATTTAAAGTTTCAGTTCAAACGTTCTACTCAAACTACTCAAATGTGTGCCTCGAACCATGTGCCTAAATATATAGTTATAAATATATATAATTATATTGAAGAGGTATAAGCTTGCAATACAGTCCAAGATGGACTTTATTTTACTTTGTTGTTATGTAATATAAAAAAAAAAAAAAAAAAAAAAAGATAATCAATGGAACTTGGACCTTGAACAAAGCATGTGTGTGGATTTCCTGTTGTTTTCTACAGACATACAAGCTTCCAAATTAAAAATAGGCTGATGAATACAGATACTTGAAATTTGGACTTAAAAATAGTAACAAAGAAAGAAAGAAGAAAAGAAAACGCCTACTGCCCACAAGTGCATTTTGATAGGGATACTTTAAAACTTTTTTAAACTGAAATTTATTAACTTTAACAGCAAAGTTTCACTAGTTCTTTTCGGCTCACTCTTTTTGCTGATTAAATCACTTTAAAGCTGGAAAACGATTCTTTCCTCAACTAATGGTGTGGAAAATGACAAGAACACTGAGTACATTAGGTGAAGCGGTGAACAAACCAAAGACTTTGAATATAGGAAGTAGATGGAAGGAATATCAGTATAGTACTATTAAGAAAGAAGACAAAAAATATATATATATAATATATTGATCATGTGAGACATTTAACTTGCAAAAGGTCATCTAAAACTGAAGCAAAGGCTTTGCCACTGCCTGCACCTTCTGTCCATCAAAGATGTCTCTGTGGTACACAAAGTTCACGCAAAACTGCACTTCACAACAACGTACGGTCCATCTGGATAAAGTAGATTGGAGAATTTGCTTTGTACAATTTTTAGCCTGCCATTTTGAAAGAGATTTTGGAATTTGACAAGTTCAATTGATAAATTAATATTTAAACATATTTTCTTGTCCCAAATGCACAGAGAAAAGGTGAATAGCCTGGAAAAAAGAAGGTAAGGTTTCACAGGCAGTGTCTTTGAGACTGAGCAAGTGGGAAAAGAAGAATACGAGAAATGAAATAGAAGATTCTCTCTTTCCCGAGCGTTATGAACCTCCACAGTCTCCCGCACAGCGACCAAATGAAGATTTACTGACTGTGTGGCTCCGTGTTTGGGGACATGAGTGTGTGTGAGAGGGGAATGTCATTTTCAATCACAATTAATGTCCACCCTTACGGTGAGGCTGGTGAAGCAGTGCCTCGAGCAGGTGACAGAGGTCTCTTCTTTTTTCCTTCCCAGAGTAATTCTTTATTCTTGAGTGGGTGAAGAAGCGTTCACCTCAGCCAGAGGGAGAGAGAGAGAGAGAGAGAGAGAGAGAGAGAGAGATAGAACCTGTAGAAAAGAAATTCACAAATAAGATCTCTCTAATACCTCAATTTTTCCTCCTAAACCCTATTTGGACAGGACTAGTTTTCTCTCAGGTAAATTTGTTTTACCCAGAAGTTCTTTATTTTAATCCCAATTGGAAATGTCTGTTTTTCTCACACAACAAAGCAAATTACCTACTGTTTTTTGGCTATCTCCTGTGAGGAATGTAATCCAGTCCAGATGGAGACGTCTGTTGTTGTGGTTTATTATTTTTTCTCAATGCGTCTCCTCATTTATTTAGACTTGGTTAAACACTGTAACTAAAGCTTAATGTCTTATTGCACCCTCCGGTGCACCTTCATTTTGTTTTTTCTTTTTAAAATTTACTGAATAAAACCCAACAGGTAGTGGTTCAAGCACTTCTGCCCTCCTGTGCGTCATGACAAGAGTTAACCAGGTGCTTATCACTGGTACAGTGCTGTATAGCAATGGGTTTCGTGGTGCATCCAGAACAAATGATCTTCCATAACACCCACATCCAGACAACATGCGCTCTAAGTAAGTATAACACAAACAGTATTTACAAAACTTATGTTATCGAATAAGGAATTAGAGGTAACCTAGAAAGTATTAGGTAAAAAAATGGGCACAGTCAAATTGACCCTAATTGTGTACAGTTTATTTCAATACATACATATAATTATGTAAAAACAGAATTGTTAATACTTATCACATATTACAAAAAAAATATAAAATAAGTAATTAAAACAATAAAATTGTTTAAAAGTGACTATTAAAATAGTATTCTATTGTTTACTATTAAAACTGTATAACTATTGCTTAACATACTGAACAGAAGATATGTGGAAAAGCAATTTTTTTTTCTCTGTTTTTCTGAAACTGAAACAGTTGGTCAAAACCTTGGATTTGATTCCAAACTGAATTGATAAAAAAAAGTACACTTTCAATGTTTCAAAAGTTTCTCTTTTAGGTTTCTTTGCCTCATTCTAATGCATGAATGTACATTTACATACCATCAGAAGGGATTTGAGAAACCATCCTAACAAAATACATCAAAAACGGTTTTGATTTTGTACAGCTGCCTTGAACCATGAAAGTATGTTGTTCACACTGACCCTCAAATATCATAATCGTAATATTATACATACATTCCACGGCGCATCAGAATGTTGACACTTTGCAGACATGTTCATGACCCTATATGAAAAAAAAAAAAAATTCACCCACAGTTTCATACAGAACAAGGATTTGTCAGTAATTCTTTCGATATAGGCCAAGAGGAGACTGGTTTTCCTTTGCTAAAGTAAGGAAACTTTTCTTCCTTTGCTCCTGCAGACAAACATTGAGAAATACCGGCGCATGCGCAATGCTGAGCTCATATGTCATCTTCCCAGAGCTGATTATTATTAAAGTGATTATTAACTTTGATGCAAAAATGCATCAATTCATTACAGGAGGGCTTTGATCATCCCCCAGGAGCCGTGTGAGACACTTTTTGTTATGAATGTGCACTTTTTAATTCATCTCTTTTGGACTGATCCACTACGACACCCACTGAGTGTCATTAAACAGCTTGAAAGATCAAAACAATTTTTAATATAACTCTGAGTGGATTCGTCTGAAAGACAAAAGTAATATGTACCTAGGATTCCAAATGCTCCATTCTAGCATTTTCATTTTTGGGTGAACTAACCCTTTAAGTCTTCTGACTTTTCGACTGAGAAAGGGACCCTAATAAAAAATTTTTGTGAAATTAGTGAAATATATATATATATTTTTAAGAATCTTCTACAAAGAAAAATATTCATTTTTAAAGAAAAACTGAAAATCTTAAGTCTCGCAAGCTATTAAAAAAGCAACTTTTGAACAATAAAATTCTCTTTTGGGATGTGAGGAAAACAGTCAGTGAGGTTCGGTGTACTTTGCTGTGCAGGTGTGTGTGTGTGTGTGTGTGTGTGAAGAGAATCATTTGTATTACCGAGAGGGGGAGAGAATGAAACAGCTTGGCAGCAGAAGGTTTTTAAGTGAGCGTGAATCAGAGGGCATCAGAGAGCAGTGTTTGCGTCAGCATGTTCACCTCAACTGAGCTCAAATTTGATAATGTGTGTGTGTGTGTGTGCGTTTGTGAAGGAACATCCCAAGCAATCCTTTCAGTTAATGCATACTGGAGATGCCTGAAATTAATACAAATTTTGTCTTTATTAATTATTATTTTTTAAATGGTAAACACTTGTAAAGTTTTAAATTTTTCAAGTTTGCAGAACTAGAAAACAAGCCATTTTTGCAGCACATTTTATATACTGTAAATGTATATTTTTTGTAAACTGATTCATCATGATATAATTATTTTAATTTCCTTACATTTTTATTAGCCTTTATTAGCAGTAATATGTTACATTAACGTTACATAATCTTTATTATCTTTGTAAGAGAGTTTTTAAAAAAATATGGTTATTTTCAATTTTTTTTTAATTATGTGGAAAAAAAATTGGGAGAGAAAATTTGATTCAATAATAAATACATTTAAAAAAGCAGTAAAATCACATATTGTTTACAGTTAATTGATCAAACTGAAAAGGAAACACTGTTTGCACATTGTGTGGTTGTATATAGCATATGTCATATTGTATATGGCATAAACCAGATATGCCATAAACAGAGAATGTGCGTAGTGTATATACACATTCTTGACACTGCAGCAATAGCAAAGTAAGAAACATATGGCACTTTTTGCCCTGAAAATAAAATGTCAAATTTACATTCTCTTCTAATTCAAATGCAAGCTCTAATGATTATGTGTAAAAATGGCAGAGTCCAAGCTGCTGACGTTTGTCTGCTGATCACTCAGTTTTTCTATTTCACTCATTTTCCACACTCTGCCCCTCAGTGGAGATGTATAGGTTTATAAAAGCAGTGGAATTGAATCTCACCGTTTCTGCAGCGATGGTTTTATTGCCGAATCTCCATCACTGTTTTATCACCTTTGCCTTCAGCGGCGTAACAAGAGCACCCTTTCTCCAAACCTAACAAAACAGTACTACAACAACAGAACAGAAGAACAAACAACAGAACAATGATAAAAAAAATAAAAACACCCTCTTAAACAAAACAAACCAATGGTTAGTCCTGGGTGATATTTTATTTTTTCAACTCTATTAATTCTGCAAGCTGGAAAAGATGGGGGGAGGTGGGGGGGTTACTAGATGAAGGTGGAGATGACTTAGAAAAAAAATACTTTGTGTGTTTGTTTTTTTTTTTGTGAGCCATTCTAGGTAAATAAATTCAACATGTTGGCAGTATTTTGCTGTGTACTTTTAGGTTCAGAATTAGCGTGGCTTTCTGATGAAGCTTTCAGCAAATGAGCAGTTAATTGCAGGCTGATTGTTCACATTGCTGTGTTAATTCATCTGTTCATGCTTTCTGGATAGGAAATCACTGATAAGGACCCTAATAGAAAAGGTCATCGCCATTCATTCATAATGCTGAAATGAGAGAAGTTGGCAGCTCATTCCACCGACTGCTAATGGTCACAGATCATAATATAACCATAATATAACATAGAAATGATGAAACACTTTAGAGTTAATTTGTGAGTGGCCATTAAGCTTAGCTCAGCTAGATTAGCTATCAGTCCATGACAGCATTTTGGCTAATGTCCTCTCTCTCTCTCTCTATATATATATATGTGTGTGTGTGTGTGTGTGTGTATAATTTTAATGGAAAAATAAGAAAGACAAATTCTACAGTAAAAATGTAGCTGTAACAATCAGTGCAAGTAATAGATCTAACAGGACAATATATGCCATTTTTTGACATACAGAGGATTATTTTTATTATTATTTTTGGAAGTATAAATGATTTATTAAAGGTATGAACAAAGTATATTATAATTTATGGTTAAAATACACATTTAACAAGAAACTTTATGTATATTATCTCTGGTAGACTGAATAAAATGCAATTTGCACCTACTCCAGTCTTCAGTGTCACATGATCCTTCCGAAATCATTCTGATATGCCAATTTGCTGCCGAACAAACATTCCTTATTTCTGAAAATGTTGGTGACTTCAAACATTTGATTGGTAGAGAGTGTATAATTTATTATAATGTATTTTTTAGTTCATTTACCCCACTCTGAAGTGACTGAATTTGGCTTATCCTGTTATGATTTAATTTGACTCCTGCCCTGATTGTCAAGCACATCAACCCCCTCCCTCGCTCCTGCTCGACTCAGAGCCTGAAGTGTTGATCGCTGCTGCTGCGCCTGTCAATCTTAATCTACCGAGGGAGAACTCGGAAATCAGTCAGGGAGTGTGCAAGAAGATACCATGAAGAAACCAACACTGCTGAACAACCTCATGTTTCATAAACCGACTATGAAAAGGTCAGGAATTCAATGAATCAGTGATATGTGACATTGAAGTTGATGAAAACTCTTCTTTTTAATTGTGCTGTCAAGAACAGTTTGTTACGGCATCATCTGGATACTAACACTCCATTTGAGTATGCACTTGCCACTTTTTTTTTAGCTGTTTCTGTTATGGTTCATTGAAAACAAAATGTATCACTCATAAAAAGTGCAGTTGAAGTGGAATGGAAAAACTCCAAATACAAGAAAGCCATTAACCTGTGGATCCACTACACTCAGATGCTTTCCACGAACACTCAGACTCTTGCTGAGTTTCAAAGCGACTTTTTGACAAATTAAACAAAATGTCCCTTTGTCTCTAATCACATTGGACTGCCTTTTCAATTTTACATGAGCTGTGGCCGCTGCTAACTTCCAGAGGCTCCCTGGAGTTGAGCGTGTTTCTCAGAAATGTAATTGCTATAATCAAAAACAATGTCCTCAATGGAGACACCAAATGTGGTGGAGATGGTGCTGAAATTGTTTTGTCTCTGTGAAAGAAAAAGGTCTGATTAAATCAGGGGTTATTATCAGACACTAAACCAATACAAAAAACATATTGACTGAAACATATTTCTGTAAGCTGAAATCAAATAACTACTGTAAACTAAAAACAAACAATTAACATCTGAAAAATGAAATAAAAGAATAATCAAGGAAAATACTGACTTTTATAGAACTGTGTGTGTTTGTGTGTGTGTGTGTGTGTGTGTGTGTATGTGTGTGTGTGTGTGTGTGTCTGTGGGAGAGAAGGCATTCCATCTCCAGATGGCGATTTGGCATGTGATGCCAGTAAGGTTAATGATACTGACAAAAATAGACATAAATGAAATCACAAAGGCTGGAAGGAAATAGCAAAGCACTCTGCATTCTTTTATGAACATGAACTTTCATGTAACTTTTCTGCACTGATTTGGCTGAATAAACTGAAAATGTGAAGGCAATTTTTAGCTTCCACAGGAATGAACTGGTAAATGTTAAAATGTGTTTAAAAAGTTAGTCTGTTTGTGTTTGAGTAAATGAAAAGACCTGCTATTAGTTCAGTTATGTTATAAAAGAGTTACGGTGAATTTACATTGTGCATCTAAAATGAAGATTATATTATATTGAAAATGTATTCAGTGCAAGCATCCTTTAAAAAAATTTTCAATAAATAAATGTAAAGATAAGAAAAGGCAACATATAACATATAACATAACATTAAATAATATGAAATATTAGTGGTACATCTTAATTCCTGAAGTGTACACATTAGTAACTACTGCCCCAGTGAAAGTTTTGTACTGTTTTTATGAGAGTGTACCTTATTATATCTTTGATTACATCTACCAACAGCACTGAGGCAAATAACAACTGCTAGCCTGAAGTATTCTTTCTCATTCTCTGGACCTCACTATCAATTAGGAAAGATGGCAAGGTGGAAAGATCAAAGGTCGTCCTACATGTGTGAAGGTACTACACTTTTTCCCAGAAACCATAAATGATTTACTTTGCAGACAGTATAAATTTATAATGTGGCTGTACATTTTTATGATATAATAAATCAGCTGCATCAACTTCCTTGTTTCTATCTGAAACAGCAGATAGAAACAAGGAAGTCGAAACTCTGACAAAAGAGCAAATGCAACATCTTTGCATAACTGCATAAACAGTAGACTCATTAAATGAGCAATGTTTCTGAGGAAGCTTGGGGGGACAATGGTGTCAGGCCATCCATTTTACACAACACTGATATATTTGTAATTTTATATACCTATATATACAACTTCCAAGAGAGTTTCATCATTTATTTTTGCTACCTTATCATAAATACTTTTGCTAAAATCAATGTATATTTTACTGTTTCACTCTTTTCTCTGATGTAAACTTTTAATCTTACATAAAAATCCATTATTAACAATATGACCTACAATTCTGAAACCAATAATGTTTTTGTTTTGCTTTTTTCCCAAAATGTAATGTCTTTTTAGATGAAATATGCAACATGAAGCTTGAAGAAAAAGATAAATTTTATGCAAAAGTAAAAAACTATGTATTTTTAGAACAAAAAACTCTAAATAAAAATACTATACGATATATACGATATATATATATAGGGCTGCCAATGTTAAAGTATTGCAAAGATTGTGATGAAATAGGAATGTGTGGAGAGAACAAAGGCAAATCAATGCAAATATCACTTATGAACAGAATGTTTTCATTCAAATTGCAAGTTTAACATGTTATGCAAAGCATTAATAAAATGATGCCAGTGTTAAACTTAGCGAGACAAAGAAGTCTGGCATTTTACTCTAAAAATGTCACTCCGCTGTCATTTCCATCCATTTTCTTATGGCCGTATTAGAAAAGACACCCTAGCACAGAGAGAGCTGAGTAATTTTGTCAGTCTGGGTGTTGTCTGGAGTATGCCATAGCATGCTGTGACAATTAGCGTTCCATCATTTAGTATTGGCACGGTAAAGTACGCTTTCATTATCAGCGCAGCACACACGCTGGGACAGAGTCCCAAAAAACAGATCACTTTCATCCAATAAAACATACACACACATACACACACACACAAACACATGCACAAACACACACTGACTTCTTGTTCAATAGCACACAAAAGGCTAATCTGAAACGAATACACAGCTCAACCAGTAGGAGATATGTTAAGTTCCTTTAAAGGGCGCCTGAAGCAGACACTTCATCACACAACCACAATAACAATAACTCAAAACTGATAAACTATAAGGAAGAAAATATTCAGTGCAGTTCAGAAAAAGCTGTGGATAAGAATCACACTCAAAATAGCAAAAAAGATAATTTCAGTCATTTCTGCAAATGCACTCTGAAAATGAACATCAACTCACTCTCAGGCTGGCAAAAGCCCACACAAAACCACCAAATGAGAAGAGGTGAGGACACGGCATCTTAAAGCGAACTGCCCACCAGTCTATTACAGCCATACATCAGGCCTGTTGTTGAGTGTGTGCTGTTCTGTAAGAGCCCTTCATAACAGCATAGAGGGTTTCCATACAGACACAAATTGAAAATGGAATCTGATTATATCTGCTGTATCACCCAAGCACACTCTAGAGATTAACATCCACAAACCCAAATGAAGGACTGAAACAATGACTAACTCTTCCTAAGGTAGTGCTTCTCAACATTTTTGATTTTTTTGAGCTATTGTAGGGTGACTAATTTTCTTTTTCCCAAGCATATCCTGACTGGGATTTCTAAATTGCCTTAAATGTCTGGGTTATGACTTTTTGTTTTCCTACTGATATGCTTTTTACAGGCCTCATACATTATATATACATTAATATGCATTGCTTTAGACCAGTTGTAACACAAACAACATTCATAGTTAAGGGAAGAAGGAGGCGGGAACGATTCAAATCAAACTTTAATTACAAAATAAACACAAAACAGCACGACAGCCCCTCGCGGACGACTGCTGCGCACAAACAAACCCAAAATACAAATTAAAACCCAGGCCTGGTGCTCTCTTGTCCTTCACTGTCGTAACTCCTCTTTTATCCTTCCGGAGCTCTTCCGTGGGACTCGAGACCGGTGAGTGGAGCAGGTGTCGCTGATTAACTTATTTTTGTATGCTATAAAAATGAAAATTATATAATTTTAATAAATATATCAATCCAGCCTTATATAGAAGTTGTCCTATAATATTTACCTACTACAATGATGACAAATAAAGAGAAGAAAATATAAGAACATTGATTAAATAAAAGGTTTTAATGAAACTGCGGAAGTGAAAGCGTGCAAAAACTACAGCACAAAATTGCTTTTAGCACTTTCATTATAGAACGTATGCATCAACGCACAAAAGAGGTTGATATGCATTGCAGATTACAGGATATGTTCGTTCCCCAAATTGAGTTTTATCGTGTTCACTTATTCACCAGGGCCCATTAGCAACACGCGTCAAGAGAAACAATACCAATCCAAACAACCGCATTATTAAAGTCCTCAGCATATTGCATAAAACATATTGACATTCTGACTGAACCTATCAGGGTCGAGTGCTTGTGTAAACAGACTTCCATTTTATCGCGTAGTGCCAGAGATTTGGAATATCCACACTAATGTGACTGACATTTATATTTATTAAACATGAAATCCAGAGCATCAACTGTTCTAATAAAAGTGCAAAGTAAAAACAAAACAAAAAACTGTTAAACTACTGAGCAGACGAAGTGATACATGTATCAGAGAGTTTAAGCATCAGTCACTGATGGAACGGCAAAAGCATTCTGATGTCATATTGCACGTGCATGACTTTAACCTCTACTCTATGGTGTTCTGCCGTAACCATCTGCTACGGGAGAACAGCTGGTTTGCAGTAGTCATTACAACGTGACAGATTAGGTGAGTAAATGTTACGTTTTATGGTATTCAACATTGTATTAGATTAGTTATCTATCAAGACCGTTATTTATACTTACTTTTCAAAAATGAGCAAGCTGCTTCATGGCTCTGGTTGATTAGAGCCCTTATTGAGTGGACAGAGATACATGATGTACTTCTCTGTAGAGAAATCCTACTCAGAGAACCATGCAGGCACAAGAAGGGCAGCGTTGACAAGGGCAAATCCTGGTCTACAATAGCTAACACACCGAATTGCTCTCAAGATTTTAAATACAAAGTTAGACAGAGGCCAGTGAGGGAGAGATTAATTTTGATACAAGTGAAATAAAATTTGCTTTCATCTTTTTTAACTTTGCTTAGTGATTTTTACGTTCTCAGCTACAGCGGTGTGACCACTGATCTATGTTCTATATTATATATCAGCGGGTGTGACAGCTTACTTCTGGTTAACACAGCAGTTCCATCTTCAGCTGTTGCTTAAAGTCTCTATTGTGTACTCCTCACAGTGACTGCACAATTTCAAGGTTGGGTAAAACATACCTGTTCAGTTGCCTCCTGTGGTTTAAAATCAGGTACAGTCTGCTTCTCGTTGTTGTTATTTTTTGATGAGTTGGGGATGTAGGGATTTGGGGGAGATGTGCTTCTCCAAATTTATATTAAACCTACACAATAGTGTGCTGCCATTAAAATATGATTTACATTCATAATAAATAACATGAAACACAATAATAAAACAGAACAAACAATGAGTACTTTTCCGTCCTAAAGCTTGTATGATTTAGATCCCTTTCAGAAACTCTGTAGTTAAGTTTCTGTTTAGGTGGATCTAAATCAGTGTTCTCAAGCTTTCTGACTCAAAGTTGTCCAACACATTGAAAAAAATTGTTTTGATTGAAATTAGGTTATTGTAATATATTAATCTATTAGTTTAACTACTTACTACAGATACATTTGATTGTCCTTTCAAATTTTCGTGCTTAATCCTGTTCTGTCCTGTTCAGTAGTTAATGAGAGTGACAGCGTGTCATGTTCTACGTATGGAACCAAATCGAACAACTAGTAGTTCATTGCTAATGACTAAATGTGTATAATCAGAGATGTGCCTCACTTTTTTATGGGTCTTGACTCATCTGTGCTGCCAGATTTCGCTAAAAAATAGAAATAAAATAAAGTAAAATAAAAATACCAAACAAGAACACACCCATAATAAACCAAAACAAATCCAAATGCTTTATCTTGGAAGTAAGACCAAAACAACCCGCTGAAACTTTATTAACTTCATAAAGTGGAGAGCTTTATGAGCCAAACCCAAACAACTATCCCAACAATGCTTGTAATATGTGGACAAGGCAACCCCCTTCAAGAATGCACTCTGTCAAGCAGCCTTTCAAAAATAAACCAAACATGATGGCTCCGTCAATGTTGGTTTAAGATAAAATTCCAGAATATAACAGATTTTGATCGCTGTAATATTACTTCAGTCAAAATAGTGGAAACCAAACACGCGAGAGGCCTGCCTGTTGCTATGGTTACCATGGTGTCAATCATTCAAATTTTCAGGGGTGAGCCCTGTTCTGTACACACACAAATCACGTTTAACTTAAAGTACGTTTAATCACATTAAATATGGAGTGAGAATCATGCCAAAACCTCACACACACACAAAACGTGTTTTACTCACACCCAACGATTCACAAACAAACTCAGTGTGGTTTGCAAATCCAAAACATCACTCACAAACTAATGTATTTTGTTCTGCAAATAAAAAACGTAGCTATCAAACAAATACAGTACGTTCTACATTTACAAAGAAACATATTGCTTCAATGACAAAAAATATCCTCCAAGTAAAAAAACAAAAACAAAATCCTTCAATAAAAAAAAAAAGCTTCAAGTACAAAACAAAATCCTTTAAGTACAAAACAAATTTCTACAAGTATGAAAAACTGTCATGTGACTTTTGGCACGAATTTTTCGGCTTGCTGATCTACACGCAAATGCCTTCAGATCCACACACATGCTAGTAATATGTCATGTAATTCGCATTCCATTCGCGACTTGCCTGGAGCCGCCACCGACATGGAAACAGAAGAGAAGAAGAAACGCTAGCGTGAGGGATGATTTGAACATGATCAACGGCGTGAGTTTGCAGTCATTGTTGGTGACAAATCAGCCTGAAGGGGTTGTTATTCGCTATAACAACCGCCTTGCTATACATGATCCAGCTTATTACTTTGCACAAAATATTGATTTAAAAATTAGTTTATTGATTATAAAAACGATTCTATTGCTTCCGCTAAAAAAAATAGTCCGTTCCGTCCATAGCAACGGTCTGTTTTTTATGGCAAGGGTGTGTTTGGACCTCCAAATCAACCCTGGTCTTCTCCTGCTAGTGTCTAATAGAATATAGAGGCTTCATTCCATGTCAAATCAGTCAGAATCCAGGAAAGTGGTTGCAGCAACATCTCAGAGTTTTTCTATATTATATTTGGGTCCCAAAACCAAGGCCAGTAAAAATATTCATATTTTTGTCAGTCCTTAAGAAATAAATGCAGTCATCACTTCTAAAACATAACCATAAAGACCAGTTCACACAAAGACAACAACACACAATATCATTCTCATAAAGTGAGTGTGTTTTACACAATATTGAGGAATTTTAACCATTGCAGGCATTTCATGAAGACCCTCAAGAATGATATACAACTTGTACAACATCCTGTGGCCCCCTTGATAGTTTGCTATGACCCCTTTAGTGGGCCCCGGCATCCTGGTTGAGAAACATTGATCTAGATTTTTAGAGAATGGTCTGAAAAGTTGAAGATGGAGATGCTATTATGCCATGGGAAATGAGGCATCAGATTCAAAGCGCTGAAAAATAAGAAATTCTGAGCCAGGTGTTATCAAGAACGTTTTTAAACTGCGTCTCTATGGGTCATGTGCGTTTGAGTTTTTAGTTTATCTTGTTTCCTGTTCCCTGGCTGTTCTCCTCATATCCTTTCTCTATAATCTGCATCAATAAAAGTGACAAAGGTTCAGAAAGTACATTCACTGTGACAGTAAATGGTCAGAACGTTGTTTTGTCATTGATCTGTCCTCCATTACAATGATGACTAGTTTGAAACCACAACAGCGATCAGACGCTTTATGACCGAGCATTTTAACATTCTGTATGTGTACAAGACAGGATGCTCCATACGATCACACTCAAATTAAATGTCTCATCTTGCTTCAAAATTAATTTATGAACGCACAGAATGCCGTATTTGGCAGTTAATCCAAATAAGTGCTTAATTAAATGTGTCAAACTGACTTGTTCCGAAAGAGCCCCTGGGAAATGTTTTAATTATAGGATGCATTATTTTTTGCTTATTTGTGCGCAATTACATAATGTTTCTTTTGAACTGCTAAAACATGTGCTGAGATAAATCAATTTATCTCGGCTCTCATCACAAAAACAATTAAAACGTTGCACCAGATGATGCAAGTTTGATTCAAAGTGTTCATTTGGAGTATTACGGCCATTATATCCGCTAATGCCAGACATCATAAGACTGTTCTCAATAAGTAACAGCACAGCGGACTTTCATTTAGCACTTTTTCTAATAATTAGTCCCAAGAGGGGGAAAGAGGACGGCAATGTTCTTTCTGAGTTAAAGGCCACCGTAGTGTAATACAGTTTTAAATCACACTCTCACAAGTGAAATTACATAACTGCATTGAAGCTTATTGTTGCAGGCGTCTCTCTATCCCTTCTCCACTCATTCGTCCCTCTCTCATCTTTTGACAACAGCGACACGTCAACCACGCACTTGGATTAAGTTTGTTTCACCAAATGCTTTAAACAGGCACCTTTATTCTGGTGCTTCTGGAAAAATCATTTCACACAATGCGCTAATGAACGTGTGGGAAATAGGTGCTTATTGAAAAGGTGCTTAATCCTTTCATCAAAGTCCATTATCACCATTATGACACATTTCCATTCATTTAGCAAGAAAACAAAGATGTGAAAACCTTTTGTAAAGACTAACAATATCAGTGCCAGCCCTTTGTGGGATTTTCATATTACAAACTGCCATTGAGTTAATTATACAAACACAAAGCTTCATATGAGTTATTCTATTGAAACACTGAAAGAAGTATTAGCGTTGGCATATTAGATTATTTTGAAGATGGGAAGATTCAGGAAGCTTTTGAGTCTCACATTCAGCATCTACCTACACATTGCCACATTTACACACTCCCACTTCATGTTATAAGGCCAGAAGCATACTGTACGCAAGTACACCAAACTCGGACTGTTACACAAAACACAATGTGTATAAGATCTAACCTGCTTACCAAGATTAACTTCCAACTGTTCTCCACAGTCCACAATGGACTTGAGTCTTTTGACTCAAAAGAAAGAAGCTTGACTCCAGAAGACAGTTGTTAATATGTTATGAACGTACACACAAAACGAGAGATCCAGTTGCAGTGTTTAATGGGGAATCCAAAATCAAATCCAAAACAGGCTATAGGTCAAAAAACAACAAAAGCAGTCCAAAAAACAAGAAACATGAAAAACACTAGGAAACACAAGAAAACCGGGTCACATGAAACAAAGACTCCATGAAACAGATAGAGACAGACTGGTTTATATGGACTGGGAAGGCACAGGCAGAACTGGAGACCACCACCTCTGTGTGGTGCAGAAGACTACCACAGCCTTGCGGTTGAGACAGAAGCCCACCAGGGCGGCGCAGAAGACCACCACATCTGTGTGGTCAAGACAGAAGCCCGCCAGGGTGGCACGGAAGACCACAACAGTGGGATGGATGGCACAGGAGAGCAGGTCTGGTCAGGTAAGGCTGAAATAGAGAACATGAACAGGTTAAGGGTGGCCTCCGTGGTCCTGATGAGATAGTAGATGGTCTCCATGGCCATGACAGGGCAGGCCGTGAGTTCCTGGATGGCCTCCATGGACATTACAGGATAGGACGAGCGCTCAGGAAGTTCGGCTGAGACATGACGATGCTCTGGAAGTTCAGCAGAGACGTAAAACGGCTCTGGTAGATCCGTGGTGATTTGACTGGGTTCAGGAAGATCAACGGTGGCTTGACTGGGTTCAGGAAGATCAACAGTGGTTTGACTTCGTTCAGGAAGATCAACGTTGACTTGACTTGACTTGATTCAGGAAGATCATTGGTGACTTGACTTGACTCAGGAAGATCATTGGTGACTTGACCTTGCTCATGAATAACACTGGTAACTTGACCTTGCCCATAAAGAACTCTGGTGACTTGACTTGACTCATGAGGTCTAACTGTGGTTTTGCTTGACTCATGAGTGTTAATGGTGACTTGACCTGACTCAGGATGGTCAACGGGAACCTGACTCGACTCTGGAGGGACCACGGGGGCCTGACTCGACTCTGGAGAGTCCACGGGGGCCTGACTCTACTCTGGAGGGTCCACGGGGGCCTGACTCGACTCTGGAGGGACCACGGGGGCCTGACTCAACTCTGGAGGGACCACAGGGACCTGACTTGACTCTGGGAAATCAGCTGGGACCTGTTCAGTGGGGACCTGACTCGACTCTGGACAGTCACCTGTGGCTGCCATCTTTTGCATTGGCGCTGGCCTGGCGGACCTCTTGTGGATTGGCGCTGGGCTGGTGGCCCTCCTTTTTGGAGACACAGGTCAAGAGTTGGCCATCGTGTCTGGAGAGACAGGTATGGCTGGGGAATCCCTCTAAAACCGATGTTGTAGGTACCTGGTGAACCCTCAAAAGTCCAGGATGTCCAGCCCCTTCATCTCCCACTCAGGCACAGGGTCATCCAGGCAGGCATTAAATAGGGTCTTTATGTGCCTCATCATTGTACCCCATTCCTACTGCCAAGGTCCAGAACATTTGCGCCAAACCACCCACCTCACTCCCCTCTTGACGGAGGGTGATTAGATTAAGGAGTCTCCCCCTCCGCTCCTCCATGCTGGCTGGGGAATGGATACAAACTCCCACACTGCTGGATCTGGGCATGATGGAGTCCTTCTGTTACGAACGTACATACAAAACGAGAGATACAGTTGCAGTGTTTAATGGGGAATCCAAAATCAAATCCAAAACAGGCTATAGGACAAAAAAAAAAACAAAAAAAACAAAAGCAGTCCAAAAAACAAGAAACATGAAAAACACTAGGGAACACGAGAAAACCGGGTGACATGAAAAACAAGGACTCCATGAAACTGATAGAGACAGGCTGGTTTATATGGACAGGTGAAAACGATGAGTGGATAAGACACATGCCTTTGGTGTGAGAGACCCGGGTTTGAATCCACTGTGAGACTCAAATGTGTCCCTGAGCAAGACACTTAACCCCTAGTTGCTTCAGAGGAATGTGACCTCTGACATATATAGCAATTTGGATAAAAGCTTCAGCTAAATTAATAAATGTATATATTCCACAATGTTAAATGTGAAATTGAAACTGGGGAACTAGAAGTGCCTGGAATCTACCTAAGGCAGATGTGTGTGTTACAGGTCCTGTTTCAGGGTCACTATCTAGTGTGTTAATAGGCCTTTATGCTCAAAAATAGAGGTAAGGTTGAGCGCGAGAAACACTGATAAAGGATAATAGTCACGATGGAGGAGCATGATTTACTCTCTTAACAGAAAACACTTTCATCCACTAAAGTTTGTTTGTACTACTTCCATTTTCACAAGTTGGCAAAGAAGCAGCTGACTACTGTTTTAGCGGTGTTGCACAGGGTAGATGATGATATCGCTCACTTCACTGAACTCCAAACAGCTGCTCTGTAATCTTTCTCCTTTACTTTCTCATCAAAGCAAAAACAATTAAACCAGAGGCCCAGAGGACTTCACTTTCTTACTAAAAATGCCAGCTAAAAGTAATAGCTGTTGAATGGTGTCTAATTTCTAGCTGGTTATTAGCTAATTTATGTCATTTGGAAAAGGTGCAACAATCACTATTGAAGAAACCCTACTTTATTTGGATAAAGATGGATTTCTTCAAGAGTGAGTGATACTTGATTTTTCATTTTATTTTTGGTTGCACCCCCTCTTCCTTTGGTAGAGCACCTATTTGTCAGCTATTTTTGTATTAGTTATGCCAGTATTTTTCTGCAGCAGGGCCCATGAAGTCAACCACCCGGACCAGCTAAAATAACAACAACTATGCTCCAAAAACTCTTTAAAAATATTTGAAAAAGTAAAAAACACACATTCATATAAGTTCATATAAATATACTCTATATATTCACTTTGGTTTCATATGGGTTTAATGAACTTTATGTCATTAAACATATATTTCTTATGCCATATATTTCTTATGCCTTGTTTATAGGTTTTTATATATATTTTCCAAGAAAAAAAAATTTATTTGTACAAATATCTTAAGTTATTTATTCATGCGTTTCAGTCTGTTGCTTTGTATAACTTTAACCTTGTCTTGTCATAGAAGGTTAAAATATATTTGATATTTGAAGAAACTTATTGACCTTGTAATTCTATAGCAATATTTATTAAATAATTATTTGAAAACCATTGCACAAACAGGACTTTAAAACATTAAAACCAAGTGCACTTAACTAAAATTTTTTATGTTATATCAATTAGTGGACCTATTTTCAATTCTAGGTCAATGATAAAACATCAGACGCATATTCCTGTAAGTCCGACACTGTAGGGTTATAATAATGAATATCTAGGGCAGTCAATGAAAAGAGAGGAACAAAGATGTGTTTAAAACTTTAATATGATTTTTTTTTTATCTGTTCTGAATTCCTAGGTCTAGTGCTTCTGGGTACAGCATACAGTACTTCAAACACTGAAGGAACTAAGCTGTAGTGATGAAATTACAATGAATAGATGTTTTTGTAAAGGCCTCAAGGTTCACAACAGAGATGTTTTGACCCTCGGTTCACAGTTTCGGGCAACTGACCGGGATTACACTTTTTTTAAAGTGGAAAAAACAAGGGTGGAATTTAAAATCTCACCATAATTAATTTATTGACCTTGACCTTGACTCAGGTAGGTTTGAGATGCAGCATGAGATTAGCCAGATATTAATACCAGAAGTGGATACCTGTTTTTTATTTTATTTATTTATTTGTTTTGCTTTTTAATGAATGCTTCTCAAAAGCAAACTTCTGTGCCTTACAGCTTTTTTTCTGATGATGATAGAACGGTTTAGAAACGAAGCCGATAAGCACTGAGGCAAAAGCAGTCAAACTGTACACAGCAAGCTTTATCTTAAATGAAACGCCAATGCAGATATGCACTATGTGGCTTGATAACCTTCAGGGAACGCCAGTGTGTAGTGTAGACCATTAGAGCGTCGCTCCACAGCCTGCTGCAAGCTTCAGTCGCAAAGACCTCTTTATCTCAAAGTTAAACTAAATGAAAAACAGCAAATACATGCAGTGAAAGAGATAAACAGAGAAGGAAGAGAGGGTAACAGTTATGAAACAGGGTTTGAGAAAGTGAAGGAAGACATCAACACTGGAGGCCTGATAATAAGATTGATTTACCAACAACATTAAATTCACACAGTGCACTAACAACAAGCATACTGCACGGAGTAATTGAGTGTTTCTTTAAAGGGTCTGTGATTGGATGAGGATTAATGTAACCCCTGTTGGGCAATCCGTCTTATGCTGCTAGCTTTGTTTCGGAATGTGGCTGCTGGTTTCTTGCTGGTCTTAATTCATTAGCTGGTTCGATCTAATTATTAGTTGGTCCAAACTGGTTTTACAAACTGATTAACCAGTCAACATGTTCCAAAAACCAGCTGGCCACTTTATGCTGGTATGACCCATTGGTAGCTAGATTGTTACTGGTTCAACATGGTCTCCTGCCAACTATTAAACATCTTACACCCATGTGATAATGAGCTGATGAGTTGAATCAGATGTGTTTAATTAGGGAGACAAAGAAAACGTGCAGTGTTGGGGGTACGCCAGGACAGGTTTGGGAACCACTGTCTTGCACCAACCAATGGCAAGCTTAACAAGCTAAAAACTAAAAATCAACTATCATGTTCCTAAAACCAACTGAACCACCTTATGCTATTATGTATCAACCATATAACTGGCCAGGTTAACCAGCTGGTAGCTGGTTTTTGTGCTGGTCAAAGATTATTTACCAGTTTGCACCAGCTAACACCAACCAATGGAAAGAGTAATGAGCTAAAAACTAGCTAAGATGTAAAAACACACACATCTTGACCACCTGGCAGCTCATTTGATGCTGGTCCAGTACAGTTGATCAACAAGCAGCAACTGGGACCAACTTATGGCTTGCTTAAACTAAGTAGAAACCAGTTATTAGATTCCTAAAACCAGCTGGACCACTTTGAGCTAGTCTGACATGGTAGTATAGTAGTACTGACCATGTTTCAAAAACAAGCTCAACTACGTTCACCTAGAGTCACCTGGTCCAGTAGCTTTTCCAGGACCAGCCAATAATCAGCTTAGAATAACTAAATGGCACCAGCTTCAACCAGCTACCATGTTTTTATAGCTGGATTTTCCAGCAAGGACATATACATAGATAGAAAGAAAGAAAGAAAGAAATAGAGAGAAAGAGAGAGAGAGAGAGAATTAATCTGTGGACAACGTGTTTGTTATAAAAGTGGAGTGATGAAAACATTGGCAGGAAAAATGCAGATGGACAGATGGATGAAGTGTGTGCTCTGGGCCTCAGTGAGGTCCTTTGAGGGAGGCAGAATTAAAGATGTGCATCTCACAAGGGTTAAACATGAGAGATTCAGAAGGATCGTGAGTCTTGACTGCTGTCACACAAAACAAACACTACTCAAATACTCAAATCTCTCAGATTCTCTCATCTGCTGCTCTCTGTCACGCACACAGAACTCTTGTGGTTCATCAAGAGGCTTGTCCCCTGGGTTTGTTAGAGAAACCAATGTGTTGATCTTCACCTGCTCTCTCACATTCCCCTTTGTCAGCTCTTGACCTGAGTGGTTAGCTGACTTGGTACAGAATGCATGACATATTCAATGCTGTGGAGTAACTACAGTAACTAAACGTAGTATCAGTCTATGAAAAACAAATTACTGGATTTGTAAATGTTTGTAAAGTTAGTTAGATCATTGTTGTATTTTAGGGACTACTGTAAGTAGCAAATAAATATATTTCTACGATTTCCTCTGCAGATTTTCATTTTTTTGAAGCAAGACTAATAATATTTTGATAATATTGAAGTCGAAATGAAGCTCAGGTTGAGTTAAAATTACTCATACTTGACACAGAATGAATCATGTTTGACTCAAAGCTTTTAATAAAACCACCTTTGTATTTACCAACCTAACCCCCTCTAGCAGTACAAAATATCAATATGAGGAGACTTGACGGTTCTCATACATATATGTTTTTCAGAAAAACAGGTTTGAAAAATTAGAACTATATTAGTTCAAAGCTATTTGTCTTATTTATGGATGCTTCAAGCAATGTCATTAAAAGGTTTCTTTCCCTTTCAGCACTTGAGAGAGAAGTGGTTGAAAGAGAAGGAAAAATAACTAAAAAAACAAACTAAAAACAAAGCAAGAACAACACAAGAGCACAAACAGTCTTTGGTCTTTGTTCATTTTCTGGGAAACCATGTCGTAAGACATGTTCACTTCATCCACAGGTCATGACTGATGTTTGCTATTTAGCTGCTGGAAATTAGTTGTAGCAGAAATCTCAGTTATGTCTCTGCAGACTTTTGGCTACTTTTATAGCCTCCTCCTCACACAGTTTATTTTCTTTGGCTGGGAGTCTTAAACTGATTCAAATGTCTTTATCTTAAAGATGCCTGAAGGGAAACTAAAGAAAAAATGTTTTCAAATCTAAATAAAAATGTTTTGGACTATATTCATATATAGAAATATAAAATATTTAAAAATGGCTTTTGGAGTTCGACAGCTCCTGGTTACCATTCACTCATTTAAGCACATTTAAAGGCCTCAAAACTCTGGTTCCCTTCAAATTCTTCATTCAGCCTTATATTAAATATGTCATCAACAGATTCAGTAAATGTTTATTAGCACAATTATGAGGCCGTATTAGATTCTCTGGAATGAAGAAGATTTAGGGCTTAAACAAAAAGAAATGGAAATGCAGAAGGAAACACGCTGTCTGGTCATCAGGGGGGATAAGAAAACAATTAGCATCCCAGCCATCTCTGCTCACTGAATGGCTGACCACCTGCAAGACGGTAATCACAGACAAACAGCAAAGCACAAGAGAAATCCCCTCTTGCTGTCCCATGCAGGGAGAGACTGTCTGGGAAGACCATCAAATGTATTTTCTTTTTTTCCCCCCATCATATTTCATTGAATATTCATGAGCAGAAAGGCAATAAGAGGCGCTCATAATCCAACAGCCAGTGGCAATGTTTATACTCTGCATTCCCAAAAGTTTGAAGTTTATGAAATATGAGGTTAATCAAAAGTGGAGATCTTTGATGTGAAACTTAGCTGCAAATAATGTTAGCTAAACTAGCATCCTCTCTGCTGTTTAATATGATTCTCAGCGCTTCGGCTATATTCACAGATATGCCACCATCTTTCTTCCTGTATCCTGTCTCTTCCTGATTAATGCCCCTTATTTTCATCCCTAACGTGCTCAAGCTTGTATAAAGTCTCACAAGGACCTCAGTTTATAAGAGGTTAATGAAGAGGTCGATATATAGCTCCATTGTAAACACGTACAACCACTGCAGTATAGAAAATTAAGATTATACCAGCTGGTAAATTATAGTTATAAACCAAATCAGTAATCCTTATTTACAGCTTTGGAATTTTAAATGCATTGCTAGTAATTGTGAAATTAAAGTTTGTAATTTATAGCTTTTATAGCTTTTTATTAAAATGTACAAAACGGTTTTCAGCTGATGTAAAATGATATAAATATAAAATAATTTGGTAACACTTTAGAATAAGGTTCCATTAGTTAATGTTAGTTAATGTATTAATTAACATGAACAAACAATGAATAATACATTTATTACTGTATTTATTCATCTTCGTTAATGTTAGTTAATGAAAATACAGTTATTCATTGTTAGTTCATGGTAATTCACAGTGCATTAACTAATGTTAACAAGCATAACTTTTGATTTAAATAATGCATTAGTAAATGTTGAAATTAACATGAACTAAGACTTATAAATGCTGTAGAAGGATTGTTCTTGCTTAGTTCGTGTTAACGAAAGTAGTTAACTAACATTAACTAATGGAACCTTATTCTAAAGTGTTACCAATAATTTTAGTATTGTTTAATGTAAAAGGTAAATAATTTCGGTTATAGATGACTGTTTTATTAACTAAATCATGGCTTCAATAAACAGAACTTACACTTGAAATGACAAAAATCACCTTATTCTAATAAACTTAGTAAACATGCAATGAACGGCAAAAGATACATACATATACAGCATTTTATGATTGTATTTTTTTTTTGTTCAAAAACACCTAAAGTGGCTTTAAAAAAAAAAAAAAAAATAAGTGAACATGAGTGCTAATATACAGTATAAATGGTAGTATTGTAGTTGGGTGCAGCCAGAACTGTAATTTTGTTAGAAGATATGATTAAGTCCCGCATTTCAATTCAGTCCCTCACGAAACACAGGAGCGTGTAGGTGGCCACTGAGATCTAAATCCTGGAAGCAGACCAAAGAGCAGGCTGTTGACATGAAATTATTGATGATGCTAATGCTAATATCATTTTAACCACTTAGTTTCTCTGGTTACTGTAATGTACTATTGAACATCAAAAACATAAACAAGCTTTTATTCAGTCAAGTCATTTTGATGGCTCACAAGAGTAGATCAAACGCAGCTTCAAATGAAACATGAGAAGTGAGCTATACTAAATTAATTACTTTTGTGGTCATAAAACATGGCAGCCTCGATGTATAAATACCCTGCTGTGCGCATGAAAACCCCAGTGGGAGCTTAAATTTAGCGTATTCTCACAAGCTTACAAAAGATGTATAAATGATGCTGCTATTAAAACTTAAAATGTTACGAACGCTGGTTTTCAACCATTTAGCAAAGTGGGGTTGCGTACACCACAATGATTAAGAAAAAGGATAAGATGGAATATGATACAACAATAAATTATAGGAACTTGTCAGTCAACAGGATGATGGAAAATGCGCTGTTGTGTAACCGTGCTGTTTTCAGGGATCACAGTTGGCATATAATATTTTTATTATGAAGTTATGGAGAATCTTTACCTCATCTCCTGATGCCTCCTTGTCGAGTGAAATCATGACGGTCGAGTTCATACTGCATGATCACACACTCTGAGGGAATGGAATATGAAGAGCTCTCTGATAGACCTTGAGTTGTGGGCTTGCGTCATAGACAGACATATATTACTTAGGGTGCCAGTGCAGTGAGTGACCCTTGACCTGGAAATGTTGCCACATTCAGCAATAGTCCAAGAGCAAGCAGCGGAAGGCTTGTTCTTGATGTTTGGGATGGAATACTAACTTACAGTAAATACTGGCTACTATTTTTGTTAAAAACAGTAAAGGGGCAGTTACATTTACCATTGCTCAGTGAAGTTTTGCAGGTGAAAACCAGAAATTAGCATGCTTAATTTTTGCCACATGACCTAATTACATCATATGAATGGTATCCAGTTATTATCTTGGATGAAACAATAAATACAGTAAATTCGCTTTTTTAATTCAATTTTATGTACAAAGGCATATCTTTTGGTAGTTCAATCCATTGATAGTATTTTTACGCTAGGATACCAATATTCTGTATATTGCAATATAGTTATCTTTGGTGAAAATAAAATTGTTACAATGTCAATGGATACCAAATATTTAGATACCAAAATTTCATAATAATACGTTCTACATAATATTAGACTAACTAATATAAGTTCTGATATAAGTATAAAAAGTTCTTAAGATTACTGTTGGAAAATAAACAGTAATCAAATAATAAATAATAAATACTACAGATACTGTAGTAATTAAGTAATTAAGTAATTAAATGTAAAATAAAACACAACACAGTCAATTAAAAATGTGCTTAACTGTGTGAATTAAAGCTGCTACAGTTATTCAGTCAAGAACAATGAGTGATTTTTTCTTTCTTTTTTCACAGACAGCAGCAAGTTTATTAGGCTGCTGTCACTTTAAGACCTTATGCACAGATCTTACTCTTGAAACAGAAGATTTTGCCGTCCTTAGTGGGTAAAATGATTTACATGCAGAGCTTTTCTGATTAGCTTGTGTTATAAAATATAAATTCAAGTTGCTAAATTTCTTTTGACAATTACAGAGTCTCAAACTTACATGAAAAATCGCAATAACAGTATCTTTATACTGATCAATGCTGTTGGTTTGTAGCAGTCACAATAGTGTTTGTTAAGGATGATGAGAGAGAAAGAGAATCTATTTTTAGATTTTTTCTTTTTATACATTCTGACTAAATCAAAAACCAAAATGTCTCATACAAGCACATATTTGGAGGATGATTATGAGCTATTTCAGACCGCAATTATTACCAAAGGCAAGCAGTGTTTCACTAGACAAATAACAGACACCTAATGCTTGTATGTCAGCACGTAAAAGCACATGTCCGTGAGCAGACCCGACAACCTAATCACAGGCAGGTCAATCTAGACTACAAACAAGACCAAAATAGAGTCTAGTGGATTATATTGCAGTATATATATCTGCAGTGGAGTTTTGCCTAATCACTTTCACTTTTCTTCTTTATCCATACATCAAGGGTTGCAGGACGAGAGAGTTTAAGGATAAACCGAGGCAGTGTTATAAGGCATTGATTGCTCTATGGGTTTCATCACTAATGGACATGAGCAATAGCAGGCACATCCACGTCACATGTACAACCCTTTTTCTTTTGATTTCTGCCTACAGATCAGAGACGGGGAGCAACTATTTTTACTTCAATAGGGTTAAAAACACTTCTCATCCAGCCTTTTATGTTGTTGTTGTTGTTTTCCTTCTCTCTAATTTGAAGCAGGCAATTGTGTTCAATGTATGGAATTATGCATCAAGAACCTTTAGTCAGTAAATTAGACTTTCAAACAGGTACCTATTGAAAATGTACTGTGAATTAAATACAGCTTTGGCTGTTCTCTTATCACATCAACCAAAGAAATCAATATTGAAAAAAGAAAAGCTTCACTCTGCCAAGTCCGAGTTCGTTTTTTTTGTTTTCACATCAATGCAAGCTGCATTCTGGGAATACAGTACATGAATTAATCTACCATTTAAAGACATAAGGCATGAAATTAGATTTTTGTTTTCTTTCTTTCTTTTCTTCTTTTTTTTTTTTTTTTTTTTTTTAAGCAAATCAATTTTGGGTTAATCCAAAGTATCCTATTGCTCCGAGTCAGCAAACTGGCTGATTTAAAGGAAAATAAAGATGCTTATAGAACAGTACTTCTCTGGAAAATCTCTCTATACTAATTCTATCTACGAAGTTGTTTGCATTTATTCTCAAACAATTCAATGCTGAATTTAATTAAAGTTTCAAGCAGTTCCAAACCCCTGAGCAGAGCAAAATCAACGTAAGTTCAAACCGATTTTTAAAGATGGAACTTCTAAAGCTTTGTGAAGAAGATCAGCATATTCATTCAGTCAGATGACTTACCTAATTAACTAACAGATGTGTTTTGGATATAATTTACGAATGAATAATAAAACCTCCACATCAACCTTTGACAAGAATCAAGAGGTCTAGAGAAGCATGTGTTGTTAACTCCAGACAAAGGTTAAGTAAACATACTCTGTTATTAATTTATCATTTTACAACCAACATAACTGTTATTAACATTCTGGTCTAGACAGTACGTCACTGTCACTGTATAGGGGGTGACCACCTCTGAGCATATCATAACAACAGATAAAGTTACTTCTCAAAGACCGCAGCCTCCTCAAACATCATGTTGTGCTCCTTAAATATTTATAGCAACCTTGACAAAAACAGCGCGGAAACCCAGAGTTATACATTTGAGCAGGTTTTGAGGGGGTTGAAATCTGATTGAACTCCATGAGAGTGAAGACACTAGCTGAAAGTTTGAGATGGATCATTCTAGCACTTCTATTAACTTTACTGACAGTATTTTGTATGGATGATAAATGTTTTTCAGCTGGTGGGAGATGAAGTGCTTGGAGCTCTCTCTCTCTTTTTTAAAGATTTTTGGAAATGCAATGGAATAGACAGAGGAGCCCTTCACTGTGGGAGTAACAGAACGAAATGAGAGGAGGAGGAAGAGGAAGTAACACCTGAGGGAAGTGCTTCTCTTCAGATGGCTTCTTTGAATAATCCTGAGCTAAACCATTAATTAGAAACATCCAAGAAAAGATAGTGTGCATAATATTTGATATCCATTCTAAAAATGATTTCCCATTTCATCTGATTCATGTCACTGTGTGACCTCGGCAGCATATTTATGACCAAAAGTTATCTCGATATGGGCTGAGGCATGGGGTGATAAAATAATCACCAAATTTTGATAACACAAAGTTATTTTAGTATTATTTATAGACTTATAGTATATATATATATATGGTAGTATTGTAGTTGGGTGTAGTCAGAACTATAATTTAGCATTTTAACTCACTCACGAAACACAGGAGCATGTAGGTGGCCATTGAGATCTAAATCCTGGAAGCAGACCAAAGAGCAGGCTGTTGACATGAAATCATCGATGATGCTAATGCTAATATCATTTTAACCACTTATCTTCACGTTCTCTTGTTACTGTAATGTTCTACTGAACTATTGATATTTAAAATTTGCTTTTATATTTAAATTCCCAATTTTCATTTTAACTTAAGTGTAAGTTTTTGTTTTCTATTTTCCATTAACCAATATTTTGATTTTAGTTTTAGTGATTTTAGTATTTCAACAGACTACTTCCAGTTGGTTGCCAAGGCAACTATTTCTGATTCTTAGACTTAAAAAAAAAAAATAATTAAAATGTTTATCTAAGTTTTTCATCTAATATTTTTTTTATTTTATGATTTTATTTTCTGAAATCATTTTTAATACTTTTAGTTTTAATAATTTGTTTGAAGAACACCATCTTTGTCTTGATGATGCGGCTTGGACACATCCTCATGATGTGAACATCTCAAGGTGTTTTTGGATCTTAAATCAGACACCCTCACCTGGGTGTCCCAACTGGGAGTGATCAGTCCCTGGTTTGTGTCCAAGCAGTGTGCTACACCCCGGGTCTCCTCTTTTGATCGTGAGGCCTTTCCAGCCGTTTCACTGATGTTCCTGGTGTCTTTTCTCAGTTGTTAACCTCTAATACCAAGGAGCCTGAATGCCCGGCGAAGAGACTGCCCTGGGAATTCCCTGTATCCCACATAGATAGGTTCACAGTGGGCCATCCACCCACTTCCTTTGCAAGCTTCTACCAGCTTGAGCTACTTAGCTCTCTTCCTCTATCCGCTCCTCCCAGGGACCTGTCAACTCCAGCAGCACCACTTGCTTTGAGGTGTCAGATGTTAAGGCCAGGTCAGGCCTGAGTGATGCAATCTGCTCTGGAAACTTGAGCTGCCTCCCAAGATTCACTTTCAACTGCCAGTCACGAGCCTTAGCTAGTGCTGTTGGGACAAGCAAGTCCTGTTGGGACCTTGTATTCTGCCCGAGGTGTATCCCCAGCCCTGACGAAGGCTATGTTATGACCTGAAGAGTGCTGGTGTTTACCCTGCTGGGTTCCTGGGAAGATGGTGTCAACTAATGCCTTCAGCACTTGGCTATTGCACCACCTATACCTCTCCTCTCCCAGGGCTTTAGGGCAGCAGCTCAAGATATGCTCCAAGGAACCTCTCGCAAGGCACAGCAGACTGCTGGAGTCTCTGCCAATACCAGCACACAGGTTGGACAGGTTTGGGAGAACACTGTACAATGACTGGATCAAGAACTTGAGTCTAGCTGGTTATGAATTCAGAAGCTCTACCCAAGTGATCTTCTGGGCCGATGCATTTTCCCAATTGGTCCAACTCCTTGTTGGTGTATAGCCACTGTCCTGCTTTGGCACGAATCTCCCCCTAACAATACTGCAGTTCTCAGCCATTGTTTTATGTGATGTCATAAATATGGCAGCAGTGAATAAAAGGTCCTGTGACTAAAACGAAAGATGAATACAGAGAAGCACTTCATTCTCTGAAGTGCTTATATAACATTGTGTTATCTAAAGTTCTCATTCTGGATTGGCAACATCAGACATGGTGTCTTCCACAACATAAAAACTTTATCTTTTTAATAAAAAGTTATTTCACCACCGCATAACTCCCACAGTCTCTCCTCTTTCTCCCTTACGTACATTATGGGCCACTCTCATAATTTAAAATAACATTTCCTGCTAATTTAATCACGCTCGGAGATTAAAGGTTTGTATTTTCTCTTTCATATGGCCCAGACAAGTTCAAGAGTTCAATTATAATGTGGCAGAATATGTGTTCTTGTTCTCCTCTGATGTTTATGTAATATTTTGGCTAATTTTATGCTGCTTCCAGTTGCCGATAATAAGAGTACATCAATCACATCAGGAGTCACAGAACAAAGGTTAAGAATCTAGTTGCAGCTTCATCAAAGTAAATAACATGAAACTACAAACAACCTAGAGAACCATTAGAAACTATGACCTGCAACTTGCAGAAATACATTAAAATATAAATTACACTGGCAGCCAATCATCTGGAATAATACATACTTTTAAATGTCTTTGAAAGAGATCTCTTGCTCATCGAGACTGAATTATTTGATCAAAAATCAAGTACAATCAGTAACATTGTTAAATACTAAAATTTAACAGAACTATTTTCTGTATGAATATATTTTGGAAAGCTGAATTTTCAGCATTGTTACTCCAGTTATCAGTGTCACCTCAGAAATCGTTTTAATATGCTGATGTGATGGTCAAGAAACACTATAATTCACATCTTATTATTATCAATGTTCAAAACGGTTTGCTGCTTAACATTTTTATGGAAACCATGATACACTCCAAAAGTTTGGAAATCAATCAAATAAATTAAATGTGGTCATGTTGGTTTGGAGTTTGTTTTTTATTAATTCTTGTGTCGTGACATTTCTAGCTTGGCCATTTTTGTTCTTCATGTCCCTAATAAAGGAACTAAATTAGATGCGTAAAATCATCAAAATCTGGCTAAAGAAAAAAAAAAAAAGAAGAAAGAAAAGAACTTTCAGGATATCACCATAAATCCTTCTGCCGTGAAGTCAGTAATCAAATCAGTTCTTTCCCCAGATATTACATTTGAAATGCAAATGTGATTGATGTTGCTTATCCCTGAGCAGAATAAAAGCAGATGGGGGAAGAGCTCATGGAAGGAATATATGCATTAAAAATACTCAACAGATTTTTCAGCATTGTAACACCTTTATAAATTTTTGCCAACCCCAAGTGAACGGAACAGAAACACAATTTATGCTTTAGATTTTTACAAAATTCTGCATTCAGATATTTTATTTGTTGAATTTACTTTACATTGGTTTTCAGCTATATTATCTCAATTATACAGAGTAAAGTTATTAATTTAAACCATATCTAATCATACTCATTCTATATAAATTGTTTGAACATTGAACATAAATTGAACATTGTTTAGCACAGAGAGCTAATGGGAAATAAACACTTCATTCACAGTTCCAAGATGCTCAGTGTCACGCTCTCTTTCGCTCCACTCATTGAAAATGAACTGTGACCTGTTCTGTACTTTACCACAGCCTCTAACTTGGCTGCTATTTGTCTTCACCACAAAAACAGGATGAGCCATCTGTCCATAAAAAAGCATCTCTTTAGAAACCAAAAATGCTGTAGAGTACAGGTCAAATGACAAAATAACTCCTACACCCACTAACACAGGGCTCAACAGTGCAAGCATTTCACTCCCACACACACACACACACACACAAAAACACCTGCACAAATTCAAACATTTTTTTTTGGAGAACGTCTGCAAAAAGAATAAAAAATTCCTCCATGGGTCCTAAAAGGTCTACATATATCTTAAATAGTAACAGGTAAGTCTTAATGATCATTTTAAGAGGTCTCAGATTTAGGGATGGAAAACGTTACAGCTTAATGCTGTATGCTAATGATTATTAAACTGCAAAAAGGCTATGTTTTTTTTAAATAAATATGAGCACTGCATGCTTCCAGTTCAAAATGCAGCGCAGGTTCTCAATATTGCAGTAAAATAATGCAAATTCTTGCCCAGCAACTGCTTGCAATATGTTTTAGATGGTTATAAGAATGCATGTTTTATCTCCCTCATCTTTTTGAATGAGCAGACAAGCAGACAATTCTTATTTCAAAATAAGAGTTCTGACAACCACAACCATTATTTAACATAGATTTGACTAGTATTGGCACAATGATCTGTATATTACATTTACAGTATATAACACTATAATGCATGTCTAACTACTACTTACTAAATACCTCATGTGTTTTTTTTTTGTGTAAATTAAATATATATATATATATTGTAAATCTGTCCTTCCCTTTATTCTCTGTGTGTGTGTGTGTGTGTTTACTGCACTCCTGCATTTTTCAGTTTAGGAGCATATCTGATCCTGAAAAAAGTAAGTGACAAGCTTTGTGATTGTGATGTTTGTGTTCTGTTTTGAGGATTTTTATGTAATGTATTTCAGCTTACTTTGGTCCCTGTATTTCCTCTCTGTTTATGTGTTTAGTTCCTGTTTCCTTGGATGTCATAGGCCCTGTCCCAAGTGGCACGCTCATGGTCTTCCTCTGAATTTACACTTTTATGATGTTATGCCGCTTTGACTGACGGCTATAAGTCAGAAGTGCACATTAAAGGCACATAGCGGCCACAAAGGGAGCACCCGCAACCGGTCAGTGTTATTTTGCCAAGTAAGACATGTTCCTGGGTCAACATCTTTTGTTGTACTTGGTGAAATCACCTTCACCCCCGCAACCACCCATCTAAAGGATAAAAAAGATGAATGGGACATGCTACAGACTTGTGGACTCTCCTTGGTTATTTATGGATCGCACCTGTGTCTCATTTAGTACTTTGTTTTCTCCCTCATTGTCTTTTGAAACTCACATTTGGTGCAATTCTTTGTTTGCTCTCATTAGTGTTTGAGTTGGTTTGTGATACTGCATTTTTTATTGTGCCTGCCAGTCTGTTTTTGTTTGCTCATTCAGGATTTGAGAAAGTCATTAGCGATTACAACAGTAGGGGAGAGCGGGGTAAGGTGAGCAAGTTTTTCCTTTCGCCGTGTTTAAAGCGAGCACATGACAGTAATTGTCCCAACTTAATTATGTACATAAATTTCAGGATGTGGTGCATTCTTGGGAATAATCACTTTGGGTCTAAAATAAACTGCTTTCAAAATATGGCTTTACAAAACAAAAGTCTCTTAGTTCAACTTGCGCACAATGGGGGTAAATTGAGCCTAGGGAGAGGGTAAGTTGGGCCATATTGAGTTAAACTGATTATGCTGAAGTAAAACTGAAAGTTTTCTTTATATCTTTGGAACAGCGAAGAGTGAGACCCCAAACTGTACTGTTTCCTTTAATGGTCTGTCAGAAACTATAAGCCTAATTAAAAAACTGCCAATTTTCGACATCTAGCCACGCAGTTGCTTCTCTGAATAAAAAGTGCCTTTAACTCCAGTGCTGCCCTGTCTCTCAAAGCCAGTGCAGCATGTTGACAGAGGTATTATCTGGTTAGTGCAGACCCACAATGCTTAGCCAGGTGAAACAGATACACAGACTGTACAAACACACACTCCATCCCATTATTTTTACCTTCTTTACCCACACATGTTATGCTAGGATACAGAATGTGAAAACCATAATCCTATGCAGTCATTTGAATCTCAAACACACATGTGCATAGCATCTCAGTGTATGACATATGAATGGCCATGACTCTTTCTCCGCTATAAAACGAAGGACCCAAGGACACACAGGGCCCATCAAATTGATTGGACAGCTTTATGAGGTTCACAGAGTGTTAGAGGTAGTTGTAGACATCATGAAGATAAAATCCCTGGAGTCTCAGAATCTGTTTTCCAAACAAACCCAGCAGTATCCACTCCTACTAACTTGCATTACATGTTATGGAAGATTTATGTTTTGTCTTTGTTGTCTCATTTAGATCAAAATAGACATGAGATAAAAGCATCTAAGACTGAATGTTTAACACGTTTAAACAGCTTTTTGTGGCAACATGGTGCAGCTGGTGGCCTCCACGTGTCCATTTATATCAATTTACTCTGATATCTAAAGATTAAAGGGAGGATTGGGGTTTTGAAGTTCTGTAATGTGACGCCTGTGACCTGTCTGTGACACAAAATATCATGATGTATGATCTAAGAGGCAGACCAGTGGACAAGTAAATACTGAGTGAAGCACATCGGTAAAAGAATATATATATAATAATAATAATAATAATAATAATAATAATAATAATAATAATAATAATAATAATAATATATATATATATATATATATATATATATATATATATATATATATATATATATATATATATATATATATATATATATATTATTATTATTTTTTTTTTATTGTGCAGATCATGTAATTTGTGCCTTATGAAGGAAATAAAATTTACACTTCTGCATTATTATTTTACCTGTAACTTAGCAGATTGGATATTTTTATATTAATTTAGAGAATGAAAAAACAGAATTCTACAATAATCCAATAACATATTACATTTAATAATGTACTGTATATGTCACCCTTTTAGTTGTCAAGGACGCTGTCATCCTGCCTCTGTGGCTTTCTCCGATCACTGGAGGGTCACCTGAGTATTGAATTCCATGAACTACATATCCCATCAGCCCCGTACCTAAGTCTAATTACCTTAACTCCTCTATATAAACTGCTTCCGGACTCTTTCACATTGCAGAGTCTTGTTCTGTCCTGGCTAACATTTCCAAGTGTTTATCTGTCTTGTTGATTTCCTGGTATCTGACCTTAGACTGTTTATTGACTCCTGATTGCCGCCTGTCCCGACCTCTGCCTGGTATCCGTCTCTGACTCTGGATATCCTGTTACATTCCTGACGCTGTTGTTTGATTTCTGCCTGTCTGACCTTCTGCTAATAAATATACTGCAAATGGATCCTTATGTCTCTGACTCTGCATCACAGACACATTTTTTTTGTGTGTGTGTGTTTTAATGTCTTCTGTTTTGTTTTAGTTCCTGTGTGTCCTTATTTGGTAATGTTGCTGGTCTTGTTTTGCCTTATTAGTTTATTTTGATCACATGTGTTTAGTTACTTATCCTAATCTGTATCTAAGTTTCTCCCTTTCTGTCACTCGATGTTTGGGCACCGTTATACTAAGTTGTGTTTTCCCTGTTGTATCTGCCTAAGTTTGAGTCCACTATTAAAAGTTGTAAAGTTTTGGACTTTGCCTGCTGTGTACCTTTGCCTTGCTTCAACACAACTCGTGACAGTATATTGATAATATGCTTTAATACTAAACATGATATCCGCTTTTTAGTAATTTCAAAACTGAAAAACATACTTTTTATGAAATGTTTTGCTTCACATATGTGCATGTTTTTGTTTATAATCTTAAATTACAAACATAAACAAACAATAATTTGCCAATGGAATAAGAATTAAATTTAAGATACAACACTTCACTGTAAGTACTTTATTAAGAAAGAAATTATATATTTAAGAAATAATATTTTCATTTGTAAAGATTATACAAGAAATGAAAACAGAGCACTGCAATAATCTGAAAATTTGCAATAATTCAGTAACAACATAACCTTCGTCCATTTGATGGATGTAATATTCCATGTGTAATATTATCTTTACTGATGTTCACTTCTACTGCTATTTTTCTCTTTGAACTTTTGAAATTACCACTAAAGGGTAAATTACAACATACACAGAGAGCAAATTATATTACTTTAGCTAAACGTCCCATCTTGGTTTAATTTATTATACATATACAGTATATATATATATATATATATGGTTACTGGAAAACATCTCAATCTGCTCTGAATATTCTGGTCCATTTTTAGTAATCACACAAAACAGAACAAAACAATTAAAATGTCAAACTGAAGAAATTTGTTCTAGACAAAAATAAAAGCATTAAACATATTTAATTAATTGTATGCTATAGTTTTTATATTTAGATCTGTAACTAACACCGAAACACCATAAATCTCACTAAGTATTGGGCTTTATTCCCTGCAAACACCACATAAAATAAACACACACACACACAAACATAAACAGCTTTTGTCAAGACTAAAGCCTAAAAAGGGCCAAAAACCAAACCAAAGCGTGACGGATGTCTGTCTGTCTGAGAAAAATATCAGCCCCAGAGTGCAGTGGTGCTTAACATTAAACAAAAGCCCTGAGAAATGCTCCTACTGCGGAAATAATCATCTCGTGTCAGAAGAAAAAGCAACAGTGCTCAAATACAAAAGCATGTTACATACTACAATTACACATGGAAATATAAAACGATCACACAGACGCTTTCTCTCTCTTTCCGCTTCCATGTTGTAGCTAATAAGCCAATCAGAAGCCTGAATTCCTGCTTGTAAGCTTTGATGGATGGCCATTAGTAACATGCCAGGACCATCACAGGGGAGAAAACTGCTCTGATTAATGTTCAGGGAGTTCAGAACACACACGCAAACAAGCAGAAAACATAAATGCACAAACAAATACTCAATAATTTAAAAACATACATATTAAAACAGATTCTCCTGCATATTAACGCTGTGAAACACACCAGAAAACACATATTAAGAAATATGCACATATTTGAACGGTATCTAAGCACATTAGTGCAAAGTCTGACCAGGGGAAGGGAAGTCTTCCCTTCAGTGATATTTATAGAGGGACTAAGTCCCCAGAGAGCTTGCAAACACACACACACCAGGAAAATACAGTCATATGCATACACACATGGGTATTTGTTGAAGACACATTGACAAAACAGGAAAGCACACAACATATTGCTATTCGTGCAGTCCATCTAGTGAAATGCATCGAGGAACATTATGTTTGCCATCCAATAATTATTAATCTCTCAAAATCAGCGTCTACACACACATGGACATACGCACGTACGGACATGCCTGTATTTTCACTAATGCTCGTGATAATGGACTGCTAATTTCATCAGAAGCAGAGGGCTTTACCAAGAACAGAGTCGACACACCTGAGGCAAAGCCATGTTTGCCGTGTTGTAATGTAATGATTTTATGGTCTGACCATACATCAGCTCTGTCATCCTGCCTTCATCAAACTTTCAGGTCTCTGAGGAAAACAAAAGCCAAATGTGATTTTTCTTGTGTGGGTCAGACTATGGTCTGAGAATTAACACTCGCCAAGAGCCAAATGTGAGTAGAAAGTGCAGAAGTCACCAGATGGCTGAGAGCTCTAACATGGTTTATATCAAATTGTATAACGATAGTTGAAGACCCCCTGATGTAAGTGACATGAACGATTCAAATCAAAGACACAAAAATATCTATTAAAGAAAATGTCACAACTTGTGTTACGCCTAACATCTTTAAGCATTATAGTGGAAAATATTCCTCACTTTAAGCCACCCAGATGAAATGTACAACGCAAAAACACATAAAAATCTGAAAAATATTATATAATATAACAGCCAGGGACACTATTATGCATTATTTTTCTTAATATATATATATATATATATATATATATATATAATTCTTTTTTTAATGGAAAATTGTAGCTAGTAAGGAATACACACACACAAACACACACACACACACACACACACACATATAGGTGTGCATTTGTGTGTGTGTATTCGTTACTAGCTACAATTTTCCAATTTTTTGGCTAGTACATTCTCATTTCATAAGCTTTTGGCCAAAAAAAATAATAAATAATAATAATAATTGAACTGGTTCTTTAATGGCAGTTTCAGACAGAGCTGCTTATAAATAAATATGAGTAAGGTTGAATCCTATTATCAAGTACTGTACTTGTCTCGTCTTGTCTCACTTACTTTGCATATAACATTTCTCAGCGTAGTCTGTAATGACAGCAATCATGTCAGCAGCTGTGTTTCAGCACCGCCCTTTCTTGCCCTGATGAATAATATCCTGTAAATGAATTATGTCTATCTTGTCATTCAGTGTCAAATGGCATATTTTTTTATCTCCTAAAGACAATCAGTAATGAACTGTGGGAAGACAAGACAAAATGTACACTCTATGCAGAAGTTGCTTTAGTATACCGTTCTCATAAAGACACATTGTGTTTCTTGTTTGGAAAAGGTCATTTAGCCTGTACTGTATATTGACATAATACAAATATACTGTATGTACGTATATTGACCTTAATACCGAACATGATATCTGCTGTTTTATCATTTTAAACTTAAACTTACTTTTGTGATTTGTTTTTAAATATGTGCATGTGCTATTAATTAATTTTTATTTATTTACATTTATGCATTTTGATCTTTTGTTATATGGTGCAAAGATGTTCACTTATCTTTAAGTGTATCTTAAGCGTCCAGATGTTTTGGAGGAGCTGCACTATGTCTTGAATCATGTTTATTATTTTTAACCACACTGTCAAATTGGTTTGTCTTGTTTTATTAATAATAATATCATCACCATGGATGATGATGAATCGTGTGAGACTGAAGACTGGGGTAATTCAGCCTTGCATCACAGGAATGAATTGCGTAAAATATATTAAAATGGAAACGGTTACAGTATATAAAATTGTAATCATATTTCACAATATCATTGTTCACTTTATTTTGATCAACTTCTTCCTTGTCAGCTTTTCCCACGTTTTCACAACAGCTTTATCAAGAACAGGCTTGCTCTGCTGTGAGCGATGCGGGCCAAAGAGCGAGACAGGAGGAGGAGAAGAGAGTCGTTGAATCTGTAAAGTGCTTGGTAGGGACTCAACGAGGCAGGCATCTAACCTATAATGTGTGCGCATAATTTGTAAATTCATCCCCCGCTATTTTTTGGCCAAGTCAAGTGTGTTCATAGAGGTTTCCATGGGCCAATGTGACAAAATCTAGATCTAAATAAAAAAAGACATGAAATTGTCGGACCTGACGTTTTATTCTTATCCAAAACAACTAGATGTGATATGAGTGTGATACTGTACATACATAAACTACCAGTCAAAGGTTTTTGAACAGTAATATTTTTTTTTGCATTTATTTGATCCAAAATACAGCAAAATCCTTAATATTGTCAAATGTTTTTTTTTTTCTATTTAAAATAACAGCTTTCTATTGAAATATATATCAAAATGTAATTTATTTCTGTGGTGTAAGCTGAATTTTTAGCATCATTACTTCAGTGTCACATGATCCTTTAGAAAACATTCATATATGCTGATTTGTTGTTCAAGAAACATTTATTATTATTTTTGTTATCAAAACTTTAAACAGTCGAGTACATCTCTGTTGGGATTATTTTTTATAGAAAGATCCAAAGATCAGCATTTATCCGAAATAAAAATAACTTTTGCAACTATACACTTGCAATTCAAAAGCTTGGAGTCAGTATAGATTATCATAATTATTATTATTATTATTTTCATATTAGAAGCAAATCAGAATATTTAAACGATTTCTGAAATATCATGTGACTGGTGTAATTATGCTACAAATATAGCTTTGAAATCAAAGGAATAAATCACATTTTAAAACATATTCAAATAGAAAACAGATGTTTTAAATAATAATAGTAATTTTAAAATATATTCAAATAGAAAACAGATATTTTAAATATATATATATATATATATATATATATATATATATATATATATATATATATATATATATATATATATATATATATATATAGTTCACCACGACTCAGCCCAGCCCTGGGTCTTGGTGAACATGATACATTTTGAAAAACATTTAAAAAAAAACCCTCAACTATCAAAGTCTCAAAACTCTAACTTGTTTTTTAATTCTGCACATCAGAAGCCACAAGGGACAAAAAGTTGCGTGTCAGAGTGCTGCTGGATTTATAGACAAGAAGAGGGAGAGAAGGAAACAGAGGAAGTCTCTTGGAGAAAGCAAGCACTAACTCCAGAAGTGGCTCTTTGGGACACAAAACATGACACAGAAAAAAAAGAGAGAGCATGACATACGGTTTAAAGGAGTGGAAGCAAAAAATAAAATAAAATAAAAATGTATTAGAAGATGCATTTGTAATGGTATTAAGCTACCCAGGAACCACTTAAGAGGCACGTTTTTAATTTCCACACAAAGAAATGAACAAACACTCAGATGGGCTCTTCACCATATGCTAATGAGCAGTGCATTAGAAACAGGCAGCGCTGGGAGAAAACACAATCATGCACGCATGCATTTACACTGCATGTTGTAAAAGATATCCATTTTTTAATTCACAAAAATAATTCAAATCCCTTTCTTATTGTAGCGTAAATTCTAAAGAAATGTGAGTAAATTATAAGTCTTTTTTACATTGCACATAGATTTTACACATGGATACTGAGCTAACAATTTAACTGTTCACATTGTCTATTTTGATATTAGCATTTGTATGTAAACTTCTTTGTGAAGTCCATGTTTTCCAATTCAATGTATGTTTCAAATTAAAATTTTTGGTCAAATACATTATTATAATACATAAAATTATTATACAAACAACAATTCAGCAACAAAAGCCATTTTAACGAAACAACATTTATTTTGCCATCTAAATGTGGACAGACCATAGACGTCTGCTGTTTTAACGCAGTTAAATACTGAACCCTCACCGAAAGCTTTCAGCAAATATAGGGCACTTTATTTTTACACTTTTATACAAAAGAGGACATCACCAAAAGGAGGGTTCGTCAGATTTAGCTAACTTTATGTACAAATGTGTCCAAGAAATATGGTCAAGGTACTTTAAATAGTTATTTCAATTTGTATATATATATATTTTTTTCTTTAATGTGTAATTATACAGTTCTGCTCATAAGTGTGCATACCCCTTGCATACTATGCAAGATGTTGATAATTTTAACAAAATCATGAAAAAAATGTTTTATTTCTTATTTCGTATAATTTCCTGAAAGCTGTTTCACATAACATGTTTAGATAAAGTATAAAAATAACTGAATTTACACAAATGAAGCAGTTCAAAAGCTTGGATCTCTCTATGTGTTGTTACCATAAAACAGCTGTTTTCATGTTCTGTCATATTTTCTCATGAGTCATTTGTTTGTCCTAAGTAGACAAACTGTCCACTGTTCTTAAGGGGGTTAAGTTTTTTTTAGTTTTTTCTTATTCTTTTTTTTTTATTTTTATTTTTTTTACAAATGGTGAAAACATTCACCGATGCACGTTGTAAGTTAAAGGGTGTAAAAGAATTGGATAATAAGGCTACTTATTCTGTCTTCTGGGACTATATCTTATGTAACTTCTAAAGGGCAATACTTAAAAAAAAAAAAATCTGTCCAAAGGTTTACACCCCTGTTAAAACTCCAAATTCATTGTTTTCTTCTTGAGTATAAGTGAATGTTTTCACGTCCTGTATTTTTCCATCAGTTGTCATCTGTATGTAATGGATCTTATAATCACTCAGTCACTGGTAGAAAACCAAATAATGCAACACCAAAGATCCACTTGGATCTAACAAATTCACTTGTGATCATAAATAAATGAAGCACAAAAAAAAGTTCAGAGCCTGTTTAAATTCTCCTGAAAACCCACCCATAATCCTCCGTTTCCTGATTCCTGAACACTAATATTTTTACAAGCTAGATCCTCCTGCCTAGGATGTTATAATAGTCCCCTGAGACATGGTCAGCGCTAGCTTTTGTGCCACACGTGCTTCCAATTCTGCCCAGAGCTCTTTTTCTTGGTCTTTGAGTGCCTAATATTGTCACACATCTAGATCTGCCACTCTCACACCTCCCACCAAACTGTAGACGTGCTTTAAGATGGGACTTTTTAAGGAGATGTTTTCCCCTCCTCTCAGTACAGTTCAGTTTCTACAGACCTCTTGACATTCATCATTTTCAATTCACCCCAGTCAGCTCTTTTAGCCTGCCTCTGCTCTCTATATTCCACCTTTATTGATCCTCCCTTGTTCGCTACAAACACTTTTACCCTTTTTTTTTTTATAGCATTTTCGACCTAAATTTCATCTGAGACAAACGTAATGTCCCCATTTTTACAGAATGTCTTTTCACACCTTCCTATTCAGTTCTACAAACAGCAAGCCCTTGTTAGATGGTAATTAACTATACTGGTTTTACATTTTTAACAATGTCACATTGAAAAACTTTTAGTAGATTTAAATTTTTAGGAGGCTTAAAATGAAAAGAAAGAGTCAGTTCCCCCAAAATATAAGCTCTGTCATTGTTTATTCACCCTTATGTCTTTCAAGTCAAGTCACCTTTATATTTATAGCAGTTTATACACTAGAGACTGTTTCAAAGCAGTATTACACAGTATTAAACAGAAAAGTACTCAGTGATGCAAAGTGTGTATGCAAATCTAACAAGAAAACAGTGTCATTCTTCCAAACATTATTCCAATATTTTTGGTCGATTGTAATTTTTGACCCCACCGACTTTCTTTAAAAAAAAAACAGCTGGAACATTTTTCTAAACATCTTCTTTCATGTTCTACAGGAGAAAGAAAGGTCGGAATGAACTGAGGGTGAGCAAATAATGACCACATTTTTATTTGAGCCATGACCCATATTCAACTGAACCTCACTCAATCACATGCGACCCAGATATCCTTGTATTAATGCCAAAATCTCCAACAAACCCCACTGTTTCTACTCAACTATAATTAACGATAGCTACAATCTGGTGCTGTTTTTTTTTTTTTGTAGTTATAAGGTCTTTTAAACTCACTCCTTATTGTCATTATTGATTAGAGCCACTGACTCTAATTGCCCCATTAGTGTATTTTATCTTCTTTACAGATACAAAGGAAAAAATACAAAGGAAAAAGGCAAATTTAATCCAGTTCATGTATATATAAACACACATATAAATATGTTACTGTCACATTCTCTGCTGTTGTTAGATGGCGGAATGACAGCACGCCACACAGAAACTTCTATTTGACACTGGCTGTCTAACGTTCATTGCACTGCAACACGGGTGTTAATAATACCAGCAACTGCCAAGGCTCGCCTATACAGAGGTCAATCAGGATTTCAGGATTTCACCTCATCAGCTCTTTCAGCAGTAAACATGTCAGCACAATTTCTCTGGAGGGCTTTTCATCTCTCTTACTTTGGAGATTGTGTCCAATTTATTTCATTTTCAAATATGCCTATAAATCTGGCGTACAGAAACAGACATAGGCTACAGATAAACAAATAGAGGCAGTGTATTTCATTTCCGTAGAACATGCTAGAGAGAGATGCAGCTGTAAATGTCACAACTGCATCAAAACTAGAGGTTAGATTAAGCTAGTCTCATTTTTAGATGGACCCATGCCAGACAACCCGCAAGCTGTTTACACAAATATACCAAGTGCCAGCTAAAATAACCATGGATGGATCTGATTGGCTGGTGCTGCCTAAGGTTGGGCATGAAGCAGAGTTTCAGAATTGGGTGTTTTTCTATTCATAAATGGGAATTTGAACTGAAATGGCCACAAACCACAGAATATTTCATTAGAATATAATCTGAAATAATCAGGAATTAATGAGGAATTTACTGAATTGTAATTCCGAGAAAGTCACCGCAACAGAAGAATTAGTCCAGCACAAAGAGTTTCATGCTTAAACATAATTACATCATTAGTTTTCAACTAATTATGGATATTTATTGCCTGTAACATATTTATCTGAACTAAGTTCAGCACTGTCAAAAAATTTGCATATTCATTTTGACTAATTGGCCTATTTATATTTATGCAGAAATTTTTTCCTGATTATACATATTTATCTAAACTCTAAATTAAATTAATTGCTATTGTCAAAGTAATTAATATAGCCAGAGTTTTCACATGACTTAATTAAAAAACAAATATGTTTAATAATTATATTACGTATATATTCAGAATGCACCTTATAAAGGCCCTAAAGCAGGGGTGTCAAACTCAATTCCTGGAGTTGGACAGTAGAGTTTGGTTCAATCCTTGTTCCAATACACATTCCATGCAGTTTTCAAATAAGCCTGAAGGACTTGATTATTTTGATCAGGTGTGTTTATTTAAGGTTGAATCTCTAGCTCTAGCCAGTATGTAAAATGTAAATTGTGTCATTTTACAAACCCATTCAAACGTATAATAAAAAGCCTAAACTAATTAGTAAAAATTCTGCATCTACCCTGTAAATATATAAATAAATATTAATTTATATTCCAATATTCAAATTAAATAGTAGGCTACCAAATCTAAAGAGTGCCTGCCAAAAGACCTACCAGGGATACAGAAAATTTGTGAGCACTGATTACAATCTCATGAATAATTGTAACCACAGTTATAATACATTATAATATTTAATTCATATTTACATTTTTAGAAAGTGTAATGCATTAAAACATATAACAAACAAACCTGCAAATATATACTGATAGACAACCTCTTTTCAATTTCCTTGTCAAGAGTCAACAAAATGTTTTTTGCAAGCCAAAACATTTCAGGTTGAAATGGATGAAACAGCGGTGAAGATCATGTTCTCCAGTGTAATTTGAGATGATCAATTTTAACAAAAGGTTTAATAAGATCAAATCTTAAAAAAAGAAAAGAAAACGTTTCCACGCGTTTTTAGGCGCGATATGTGAATGGCCCCTTAGGCTACTGTGTTTTTTTTTTAATCCGCGAGTGGATTTTTTTGATTTTACATCCCAAATGCTCTTTTTTATATCTAAATCCTAAACAATTTTTATTTCCAGGTTTAAGCCTCCCCCCGAAAAAAATACAATAAAGAAATCTTGATTTTTTTATGTGGTGTGGTAATCAGTAGCCGTCTACAGGTTGTTGTCCTCCTGACAGGCTTAATGGCAGAAGTGTGATCTGCAGAACAATGAAGATCTTTGTATGCCATTGTGCCTCAGAGTTAGGACATCACTTCAGGTTTTTTGGGCTTGCGCATGAATTTGTTTGAATGTGCACTGTGTAACTACCAAAATAAGGTCAGCCCTCCTGACAGCTGAAAGTCAGCCAGGGGCACAATAATTAAATAGACTCAAAGATACAAAGAGTCATATTATTGTCTGCATGTTTGCGTCTGTGTGCATAAATGATTATCAATCAAAGCTCCACATGACCGGACAGGGTCATGGTAGACTGAAGATTCAGGGATCCTCTATGGTGCTGGAGTGAGTATTTGCAGGTATTGGTACCATATTCATGTAAGTAGACAATTAGGATGCAAAAGCATAATGAGTGAGTGTGCACTTAAATGCCCAAGTGGGATTTTTAGGATTACATTTTAATTTTTTCCCCAAAAAAAAGACTGTCCCATGGTTGTGTAAACATAGCATGTTTACTGTGTTACTCTGCTAATTAAGTGTTTTCACTATACTTTGGATATTAATATGCATTGCAGAGTTGATGCTATACTGATCGTTTGATGAATCGCCGGCCGTCTCAGTGATCAGCCGTAAAACAGTGATTCTGTCCAAATTCCCTCTCGTGTCGCAAGTTCAATGAAGCAGGTAGTGGTGATTCTCTGCGACAAATCAGTGATCAGCAGGGTTTACACCTCACATTTCGGTACCACCACACACAGTCGTGTCAAGGAATTTGCTAAACCACAGACAACGTCAGAGGCATCTTACCTGGGGGCTAAGGAGAAGAAGAAGTGCACTGTGTTCCCAGTGGTCCAAAGTCCTCTTTTCAGATGAGAGCAAGTTTTGTATTTCATTTGGAAGAAAGGTCCTAGAGTCTGGAGGGAGGCTGGAGAAGCTCATAGTCCAAGTTGCTTGAAGTCCAATGTTAAGTTTCCAGAGTCTGTGATAATTTGGGGTTCAATGTCATCTGCTGGTGTTGGTCCATTGTGTTTTTTGAAAACCAAAGTCACTGCACCAGTTTGCCAAGAAATTGTGGAGCACTTCAATGCTTCCTTCTGCTGACCAGCTTTTTGAAGATGCTGATTTCATTTTCCAGCTGGATTTGGCACCAAAAAAGCACCAAAAGTTGGTTAAATTTCTGTTGGTTAGTGTGCTTGACTATTTTTTATTTTATTTTAATTGGTCTTATGAAGTATTCAAATCTGTTGAGAAAGAAATTGATGGGTGTTGTTAAATGTGAGCCAAAGTCATCACAATTAAGTGAACCAAAGTTAAACTACTTAAACTACTTCAGTCTGAGTGCACTGAATTTAATACACAAATTTCACAATTTTAGTTGAATTTAATTTATTTTACTTAAATAAATTAACTTTTCCACGGTATTCTAATTTATTGGAGTGCACCTAGAGGTAGTACTGCAAAAAGTATCAGGTACCATGTACTGTGCACAGTGGAAAACCCCTCAAAAGTGAGCCATGTCATACAATGCAGTGGAAAAGCACTATTAGAAACTGAAGCACCCAGGGGAACAGCACTGAATGTGGGACACCACTGTTTATACTGTCTTGTCTGTACAGAAAGAGAGTCGTGAGAGGCTTTATATTGTATTCCTGCAGCACACCAGCAAGCAAAGATTATGAATGATTGGATGCATTCTGTCATCTTATATACAAATATGTACTGGGGAGTGGCTTGAATGTTAAATCCACTCTCCAGTTCTCATTACCTTTTCTTTTAAACACAGAGGTGATTGAGCTTGATCCCAAGTAGCAACATAACTCATAGCGACTGACTGTCAGATAGGGAACTTAAAATGCTAAATTGGCCGTAGCAAGACAAAGGTGTTGGTCATTTTATTTGCTTGTTTTTTAAATTTTAAATTTCATTTCTGTCACTGTTATTTCCATCTCATAATCCTGTTAAATACAATACATCACCTGAAATGCAGTGCGCTTGACTTCCAGAAAAAGTGATGATATTAACAAATTCCTTAGTGGTGTATGTTTATACAATGTTGGACATTTTTAATAATTTTTAATAAAATATTGAGAGTGTAAAATGTGTGCTTAAAGAAAGTTTATTTTTGAAAAGTTCACAGGGCCAAAAGTGTCCATAGTTAAAGAAACACCAATATATTGTGATTCCTGAAGCACACAATGTAAAACATCACTTTAGTAATGGCAAAGACATGGGTTCAGTCCCCAACTAACACACGTCCTGAAAAAATTTACACACTGTGTAAAACGTCTAATTTATAAATGTTATTTGCAGGCATTTTCTGCATCACCTAAATATTAATAACAGTTTATCACTGCCTTTTCGTCTTTCCTGGCATCTCTGGCTGTTGCACTCTCCATGGAATTCACTTACATGTTAATTTTCCATCATTCCAGATTTTTTATTTATTTATTTATTTTGCTCTACAGTTGCCATGGGAGCTTGTAGCACAGCAACAAAGTGACTCATTCATGATGTCACCACTATAAAATCAAAGGAAATTCAGCAATCCTACTAAAAGATCACTACCAAAAACACACAAAGAAGAAAAGTTTAGTTGATCACATAAAAGAGCACAGTATTTTTATTTTTTTAAGTCACTTAAATTTCAATTAAAAAAGTTAGCAAATGTTCTGCAACCTGTGATATTTTCAGTAATTGTCTGGCTGTTCAAGGGAAAAATGGTAGCAGAGACCTGATAAATGTACTCTTAAAAATACAATTCTCTAACATTATAACATTAAATATCCACAAAAACACTAAGCTGCTTTTAATATAATAATATAATATAAAAAATGAAGAGAGACCATGAGGGAGAGCACTTGTGTGTTCAGTGGTCCGCTGACTCACTGCTCATTTATCTGCATCCAGGAAATGCTTCGGTATTTGCTCTTAAGTTGTCAAAAACATCCTTTTGGATATCAGTTATAAAACACATTCATTACATTAATCTCCACGGGTCCACTTAGATCCAAAACCGCAAGGATTGATTTGACACCAGAGCGGGTAATTTAAAATAAACATGCTTTTTCCAAGTGGACCTGATAAGACCTGAATTCTTTTAAACTATCCCAAATGTGTAGACTCCTTACACCTTCATGTTAAGTGAGGAACACAAATGGAAAGGAGCATAGGCCACGTTTATAACCTCACATATAGAAATACTCTTATGAGATCCATCAGGAAAATCCACTCACTTCATTATGCTGCCTGTTCAGGGCTTTTCTTTTTTGTGTGCAGAAGCATTTAGCCGGAAATCAGGTTGCAGACAACACTAGCGAATCCATGAATTATTAGGCTATCGATTCATTTTTTTATCAAAACTGTCATGTTTATTTTTCAAATCCACTGGTCACAACTGAAAGCCATTCTCACAAATGACTTGTATCCATCAGGCAGGCACTAATATAAAGTAGCCTAATAATAAATTTAATAAATGTTAAATAAATCAAAGTAATGGAGAAGCGGACAAAATTTTCAGCAGCACATCGGCCTGCAGGCTGTACACGTCAATGCTGTTTATGCTCGGGTTCATTCGGGTTCGAAATTAAATGCAGTCGGGTTGGAATTGGGTCTATACTTACTATACAGGGACATTATATTATTATTATTTTTTTAAAAATGGAAGATTGGCATAAATAGTCTTTTATAAGCTTTAAACCAAACAGTAAATCAAATATGAAACATAAAACAACTCATGAAGCAACACTTACAGTAATAAAGGTATTGAAAAAGTGTCTTGACAATTGTACTTTGATTTTGCTTTTATATATATATATATATATATATATATATATATATATATATATATATATATATATATATATATATATATATATATATATATATATATATATATATATAAAAGCAAAATCAAAGTACAATTGTACTGGTTTTTACATTGTAATAATAATAATAATAATTATATATATATATATATATATATATATATATATAATTATTATTATTATTATCAAATTACAATGTAAAAAACAAACCAAGATTATACTATCACAGATGGATATATAGACAATGAGCTTCCCATGTGTCAATGAACACAATGCCGCACGTCACTCTGAAACATGCAAAACATATATATAATACTTTCACGATTTGATAAGCACACTATGGCATATTACAAGTTCAGTTTCGTTTTGTTTTATAATTTATACGACTCTAATTGTAACTAATCCATTTTATATAATTACAACATTTTAAAGATAAGAGAACTTTCCTCCGTAATCTATGAGAACTGTCAAAAGAGTTTTCAGGAAAACAAAACAAAACAAAACAAAACGTTCAAATATAAAGGTTTAAATCTGAATTTTAGAAACCAACATTAAAAACTAAAAGTGAAAGTTTGGACTAAAATGTTATAGTTACTGAAATACAACCACTGTGACACTTCCCTGTGTGACAACTAGCCTGGGCACCCCTTTGTTAAAGCTGTGATAAAAGATAGATAAAAAAAATAAAATGAAATAAATAAATCAATAATAAAACACACAACAAACCTGCATTTTATAGATTAAACAAAATAAAACAGTGTAAAATAATATATCCATCCATTATGGAAATTTACCAGCGTTTGCATCTCACTCAAGATTGCATCTTGTGGTTATTTAAAGCGCAGGCCAGTTGATAAGCATTGCCGGATGGCAGCACCAGGACTATGCCATTACTCAAGCTGTTAAGAAGTACTTACGGTATGCACTAAAGTTTGCTGAACAGAAAACAATGCAATTTTATTGCAGATACCTACAGATCTTACACTGATTTCAATCTATTGGATATTTAAATATGACTTTATTAGGTCCAAATCAGACGGAAATCTCCAATCTCAGTCACTCTAATTGCATTGTCACACACACACAGACACACGCACACACACACACACACACACACACACAAAACACTTTTATTTTCTTCAGAGTTCTGTAAAAGAAAGAAAGTCATACAGATTTGGAACAACACGAGAGTTTGTAAATGATGAAAGAATGTTATTTTATTCATTTATTTTTTTTTTTGAATGTACTCTTAATTTTATTACATTCACTCCTGATGACCTTTTCAGTTTTCAGTGAGTGAGAGCTAGAACTTACTTCCAGTGCTTCATAGATCAAAAATCTCATTCACCTCAACCCTCAAATGGTGAAGAGTTACGACATCCATGAACACTGCTCAAGTGCTCACTGACTTCACCGACATGCTCCATCACCTCTTTGCCATTTTTGGCATTTCACTCTCACTAGCTTCTATAACTTGATGTCATCTCTACAGCAAAAAAACCCATTTGTTCAAATAGAAATCAGTGAATCATGGTGCAATCTGGAGTGTTCGTGACTGAATGCCATGGCCCATGTGCCTCACACAGAGAGGTAAATGGTATCTTTGTCATCAGCTGGGTTGTTTGCAGCAGTGAATTGCTGCCATATGTGTGGTTAAGTAAGTACGTAAATGTTGACAGGTGGAAATCTGAAAGTCTGTGGTAAGGCTAGCACTGGCTCAATGTGCTTTTGGGAACTCTCTGGAAGACTGAAACATCTTAAATGTTAAGTTTCTCAACTTTAACTGTATTTTCTGTCAGGCTATCTTGACGAAGGCTACTTTACTGTGAAACTTTACACTGCTATTCAGACCAACAGCTCCATTTCTAATGCTGACATTACTCTTGCTATCTCTGACAAGCCATGGCGCTCTCACACCACACTTCATGTTCTCACCAAGTGGAAAATACATCATCGAGCAAAGAGGAAACTGACTATGTGCTGACAGACAAAACAGCGCAGGCTACTTTTGTTATAAAACAATGTCCCAGCTTTCAAATTTTGTCATTTTTTAAAGAAATTCAAACAATATATACCATTTTATGGCTCTTTGATGTGTCATGTTGCTGTAGAGCCTCATTCAAGCAGCACATGAACTGATTTACTAGTTATAGCATGGAAAAGACATTAATGAACATCAGAAGCTATCTTGTTTCAACTGTAGAAAGAAGTCAATACACACATTTTTTCAAGTTCAAGTCCACCCATGTTAATCTGTTCTCCTGTCTGGTTTGTTAGTTGGACAAACTGACAGATGATTGGTCAGATTGCCTGTCAATCAAACTCCCTGCAAAGGGTCAGTTGTTTTTGATTGAATGATTCAATTACTACATGTCGACGGTCACTTGTTTAGTTTCTGAATGAGTCAGTATTGTTGAACAAATCTGTTTAATAAACATTCAAAGACTAAATATGCAATAATTCAGCAATGAATAGAAACTAGGCATATTACTACTAATCAAAAAACACTCAAGACCTGGTACTTCATACATGGACTGTGGTAGTTGGTATCAAATGTAATTTCTTAGCTCTAAATTTATCCTGTGCCGTGGGTGCTAGAGCGTTTAAGAGAAGTGGCATGCTGTCCTGGAAGAATGCAGGGCAGAAGGAATTGAGTTGTATTATACTGATTCCAGCTGAATCTAGCTTTTGCACCTGAGGCCTAACCTGAGCTGTGTACTGGTCATGCCAACTTGTGATAATTATTTTGCCACCACATCATCTGAAAAGTTTCTAGCAAGACGCCCCAGACTTGGTGGAGGTCAGCAGTTTCAGACCTGAACTTGTCCACCAGCCCATGACCATCCAATATCAGGGCTATAGCAGAAAGATTATTGATCAGTAGATAAAACTATAGAATGCACAAACTTTGTACTCTTAATGAAAAAGAAATCCCTCTGCTTAGTGAGCTGAAGCAAGGATCCAATGGCATACTATTCACAACCATGATTCTGCACAATAAAGCAGTAATAAATAAATAAACTGAATGTTGGAAAATGAACTTGTTATTTCAATAAATAAATAATTATACACAAATTTGAAATTATGTACAAGCAACTGAGCATGAGGCATTGAAATGTACAAACCCCTTCATTTTATGAATAGTAACCTTTTACAGAATCGGTTTTCATAATTGTACTGCAAATGTTCTATTGAATTTATAGTCTTCCTCCATGTCAGTCCCTGCATACTGATGGTTCACACTGAAGATGAGTCATTCTTTGAATTACATTTCTGATGGAGGAGAGAAACTAAATGGAGGGGCCAGATATTAAAGGCTGGTGGCCTCTTTCAATAAAATAATAATTATAATCAAATAAAATCATGAATGCACACTGTAAGCTGTAGAAATGTATTTTTCCGCCCCATGAGAATATGAATGAAAATGTTTTTTCCAGAAATTCCCATGGGGAAGTTGATGTGAACTCCAGTGAGTGAATGAACTAGAATAGAAACCAGCTCATGGCTGTAATAACTCAATTTACATTTAAATAACAGGGGGAAATAGGATAGTAACACAACTGCATCCCCAATAAATCTCATTACAGGGAGCTTATAATGATTCCAATTGTGTTGTGACCCTTGTGCTGGAGGCTGAAGCAGTGAAGAGGACTAGAACAAGCAAGCAGTTTCTCTGAGTATTCTTGTCTGAGATATTTAGTTTGGTTTGTTTTCCTGCATTCTGTCTTATCACCTTTGTTTTGAAATGCTCTTGCTTACCATAGCTGTTCCAAGTCCTGTGCAACGGCATGAGTGTTCACACCTGTGCAACATTTTCCAATTAGTCTTTGTGTTGTTTTCCCCTGTGCTTTTCATAATTGTGAATTGTTTTAAGGTTGTGTTGGCTACTCAGAGTAGAGTTGCCTCTTTGTATGTTTTGCTTAGTAACAAATGGTAACCAGTGTAACACATTAGCCCAAAAGAGAAATATGGGGTGTAAGTGATGTTTTAAACTAATGACCGAAATCTTATTGTCAGATAATTACTTAAAATTTACTGATGGTTCACAACAGACTTAGTCTCTGAAGAAATGAAGAATGTCTGCAAATATCAAATATGTCATGCTTGGCGCCTATATTTCAAAAGGTCCTTTTCACAAAACATCACGCAACTTATAGTTGTTAGACATTTACATGAAGTAACAGAAAGCCTTTTCATTCAGTAATGTATGTCCTATTTAATACAGTGCATGCACAATAATAGTTAAACACAACAAGCTTTTACTATTTAAATATCAATAAAATGGGGTCTATATATATATAGAGTACAGACCAAAAGTGTGGACACACCTTCTCATTCAAAGAGTTTTCTTTATTTTCATGACTATGAAAATTGTAGAGTCACACTGAAGGCATCAAGTGCTATTTGAGCAAGAAGGAGAGTGATGGGGTGCTGCGCCAGATGACCTGGTCTCCACAGTCACCGGACCTGAACACAGTCGAGATGGTTTAGGGGTGAGCTGGACCACAGACAGAAGGCAAAAGGGCCAACAAGTGCTAAGCATCTCTCGGGGAACTCCTTCAAGACTGTTGAAGACCATTTCAGGTGACTACCTCTTGAAGCTCATCAAGAGAAAGCCAAGAGTGTGCAAAGCAGTAATCAAAGCAAAAGTGTCTACTTTGAAGAACCTAAAAATATGACATATTTTCAGTTGTTTCACACTTTTTTGTTATGTATATAATTCCACATGCGTTAATTCATAGTTTTGATGCCTTCAGTGTGACTCTACAATTTTCATAGTCATGAAAATAAAGAAAACTCTTTGAATGAGAAGGTGTGTCCAAACTTTTTGTCTGTACTGTATATATGTGCATTATTTAATGTAATTCTGAAATAATTATTAAATATATTAAGTTTATATAAAAAGCTTTTAGTTAAAAACAGATGCCAGCATTTGTGTAAATAAAAATAAAACGCAGTGTGAACCAAATGGCCCATTATAATCAGCGTCTTAGGTCAACATCAGATCCATGAATGGGCTCTCCATGGGAGAGATCCTATCAAGTCATCATGAGGTTACACTATCATTAGCTCTCCATGGGGTGTTACTGTGCTGTTTGTAGCACATTTGTTAACAAGTACTTTATAAAGGTCTGGTCTCACAGACAGTACCTTGGGTTAAGATTGTTTGAAGGATGACATGCTAACATCACTGCACTTCTACCTTCAATAAATTATACAAACTACTGCTCAGCCAAATACAGCAAAATCTAACAATACGAAATTGAATGGAGGAATTTAAGTAACTGTAGAAGTCAAGAGTTTCAATATTAAACCATTTTATTCTTGAACTGGATAATGAGTTTCTTTTCAGACCACTTCCCCTTATGGATGTGAAATCTGCCAATTATATATAAAAAAAAATTAATATAAAACAAATGACTTGTGTCCATGTCATTTTCCTATAGTAAATAAAAATCACATTTACACAGTTTACTCACAAATTATCCAAGGAATGACATAAACCAAAGTCTCATGTGGAAAGCTTTCAAGTATGTATTTTGTGTGGACACATAATCATTGTCATACAAATCTGAAAGCAAAAAGTTGCTGCAAGCAAGCCATCTAAAGCAGATGCAGAAAACATTCGCAAAGGAACCCGACTGTAAGTAGATTAACATTATTTGTCTTATTTCGAGTTTTTCCTACATTTTCCTGAGAAGTCTCCAGTGTAAAGGTATAACAGAAGTACACATACGCTGCTTTGCGGGAAAGCGGAAGTTAACTGACGTCACTGTGAAAAGGGCATATTATTCAAATACTTGTTACATTCATTAAAAAAATTCAAATATGGTATCGTATGTGCAAATTTTACTCATGCAAATTCTTACTTATCTGTAAGTTGGTGAAAAGGCATTGTGTGTGTGCAGGCCATTATGCCTAGATTGTTACTATGGGATGTAGATTTCAGAAGATGTTGGTGTCCTCCTCCATCTCAACTTCACTGCAAGCTCTACAAGTAGCCTCGTCGGAGTAAGTTACAGTAAGCCTGTTTGGTTTGGTTGGCTTTTTTTTTTCTCCGAATGATAAATATGAGCAGCACAGCACGGCTTTTTATATGTTTATTTATCCATAAAGGTGTATATAATAATTCTGCTGTTAAAACCAAATAAATAAACCATGTAGGAGAGTGGTTATTATGTGCAAACAGTGAGAAACTCAATATTATTATCTATATGTCACTTTCACTTTTCACTTTCACTATTTGAGCAGTGTGCGCATGTCTTAAAAAATCTATTACGATTTGAACCTTGTGACAATAAACGAGCACATCAACCGGATCACTTTATTAAGCGTTCATGTAAACACTACAATCAGATTCATCAATCGTTATGAATTCAGTGTGCATAGCCACTGTTGGGGAGTAAGTTACTGAGAAAAATGTGCCATTAAATTACAGTCACTTAAGAAAATGTTAATTACAAAGGGGGTTGCATCTGAATTTTTCACATACAAACACACACACACACACACACATGCAGTCATGTTTGTTTTTGTGAAAAGTGGGGACATCCCATAGGCGTAATGGTTTTTATACTGTAGAAACTATGGCCCTTCACCAACCCTACACCTAACCCTAACCCTCACAGAAAACTTTGTGAATTTTAACTTTCTCAAAAAAACTCTGTATGTTTTATAAGCGTTTTGAAAAATGGGGACATGGGTTATGTCCTCATAAGTCACCCTCTCCTTGTAATATTTGTGTTATACCCATGTCATTATACAGAGTTGTGTTCTGATATGTCACAAAAACAAGAGCACACACACACACACACACACACACACACACACATTCCGATTTAATTTATTTATTTCATGAATTACAATGACTGCTCTAAAATGCTATATTTCAGGAGTTTAGGACACAGAATAGGACGAATGCTTATTCAATAACTATTTCATTTCCAATTTGGTTTATGTATATGCTTATTTTTTAAGATGAACTAATTTTATTTCTTTCCAAGGCATTGATTTCAGTGTATCCTGTCATAACTATGCAAAGATTTGATTTCAAAAACAGTACCATAGGTTTTAAACTATTTTAAACTTGGGTCTTAAACCTCAGAATGATCTTAAACTAAAAAGAGGTGCTGAAGTCTGATTTTGTGGAGGCTTTGCTTTAAAATTAATTTATTATAATCTAAATTCAAGTGATGATGGCTTTTTAAAGTCTGACAGTAATCAGTTGTTCTGGACTGAATTGATTTTGAGTTATTTGAAATGTTTATTATTTTGTATGTGTCTGTTTAGTGAGGACTTTTATTTTGAAAAGTAGTCACTTGTACTCTCTTAGTTCAGGAAACAGGAAATGTGAGTAGTACTGCAGTAGTTCATCAAAATGTGGTAGCTGTTTGGCTAATCCTTAAACATCATCCTTCTTTGCATCTGTTAGACGCAACGTCTGTAAGTACATAGTGTTAAAGTTATTGTGTGATTCTTTAAGAAGGTTATTTTGACATTAAGATGGATATTTTCTTAGCTTAATTATCTTTACATAATCATTGTTAATAATTTCATACTTAGTAATTGTATCCTTTGTGTATTTTACAGTTTCACAGTTGATTCATAAACTTCATAAACGACTTGACGTCTCCATCGAGGTTTTTTGAGTGACTGTTTAACTTACTGGATAGTTAGATGCCAGAAGTCTAATAAGGCCAGTACAGTGAAAAGACGTTAATACATCAGACTGAGAAGGACGTTCATGAATCACATGGAATCAAGGTTTAAATATTCCAAAGATTCTACCACATCAACCAGATTTTTTGCATGTGATCAAGTCTCAAATAAGTATGGCAGAAGGTCAGACAGATTTAGTGGATCTTAAAGGCACAGCTGAAGATGTGCACTCTGTCAGCACACGTTCCTCAAAAACATCCAGACGTTCTTCAAGAGCATCCAGTTGTCACTCAAGTGCCAGCATAGCTGTTTTCAAGGCACGAGCAAAAGCAGAAGCCGCACAGGCCAGAGCAGCGTACGCTAAAAAAGAAATAGAATTGAAAGTTGAACAGGCACGTCTTCAAGCAACACTGGAAGCTTTGCAAGAAGAGAAGGAAAAGGATGCTGCTTTGGCAGAAGCCCAGGTACTGGAAGAAGCATTTCTGGAAACAGAACGTAGTGCAGCCAGTAGAGTATCGGTGCCTGTTCCCATCGAGGACAGCCGAAATCGTACAGCAAATTATGTAAAAATACAATCTGAGATTAGTAGTGGTACACTGCCCTCTAGTGGAGAGAAAGAAACGCAACCAAAACTTCAATCTTCTCAATTTGTTAGTCCAATTAAAAGTGAAACTGATTTCAAGGACTTACCAATTAGTTCACAAAACATGGACTTTAGTGTAGACATGTTTCAAGATGCCACCCAAACGCAGGCTTCTCCTCGTCGCTACCAAATACAGAGTGGACCTTCTGATAAAGGAGATTCCTTGTCCATTACCTATGACCTTGCAAAGTATCTAGCTCGTACACAGCTTGTGTCAGCGGGGCTTACTTATTTTGATGATAAGCCCATTAATTACTGGGCATGGAAATCATCTTTCCAGGGTGCAATTTCTGGTCTGGGTCTTTCACCAGCAGAAGAACTAGATCTCTTGATTAAATACCTGGGTAAAGAATCTTCTGAGCATGCACGGAGACTGAAAGCTGTTAATATCAGAAGCCCGGCAGCTGCACTGATAATGACATGGCAGAGACTTGAGGAAATATACGGTTCTCCAGAAGCAATTGAACTTGCTCTTTTTGCTAAACTGGAAAACTTCCCAAGAGTAACAAACAAAGACCCACAAAAGCTTCGAGATTTAGGAGACATCCTCTCTGAACTAGAAGCTGCAAAGCTTGAGGGATACTTACCAGGTCTGGCATATTTGGACACTTCTAAGGGAGTGAACCCTATTGTTGAGAAACTTCCCTATAATATTCAAGAAAAATGGATGTTGTTTGGATCTAAATATAAACAAGAGCATCGTGTTGCTTTCCCACCTTTCTCAGTGTTTGCAAATTTTGTCCGCTCAGAAGCAAAAGCACGCACAGATCCCAGTTTTAGTACGTTTCCTCATGCAAAATATGAGAAAGGAGAAAGATTCGAGAAACAAAGACAAATTCCAATATCCGTTCACAAGACTCAAGTTAGTACCTCAACTAAAGTACAATCTGAACAGAAAAAGAGATCAGTTAGTCCAAATCAGATTTGCCCAATGCATGGAAAACCTCATCCTTTAAGAAGATGCAGAGGGTTCAGAGAGAAATCTCTACAAGAGAGGATGCAGTTCCTGAAAGAGCAGTCTGTGTGTTACCGTTGCTGTTCTTCTACAGGCCATATCGCCAAAAACTGCACTGTGGAAATTCAGTGCAAAGAATGCGGTAGTGACCATCACCTTTCAGCTCTTCATCCAGGTCCTGCACCATGGAAATCGCAGGCATTTACCCCTACCTCAGAGCATGGCGGGGAGAGAGACCAATCAGATAGTCATGAAGTTACATCTGAATGCACAGAAGTCTGCGGAGAAGGTCTGAGTGCGCGGTCTTGTTCAAAAATTTGTCTAGTTTCTGTTTATCCAGCTGGACATCAAGAGAAAGCAAAGAGGATGTACGCTATCCTAGATGAGCAAAGTAATCGGTCTTTGGTTAGAAAAGATTTCTTTGACATCTTCAACATCAAAACAAGTCCATTGCCCTATACATTAAAAACCTGTGCAGGCCTTCTAGAGACAGCAGGTAGAAGAATTTCTGATTTCATTGTGGAATCCATTGATGGAAAGATAAGTCTACCTCTACCTTCTCTTTTAGAATGCAATCAGATTCCAAACAATCGTACAGAGATTCCGACTCCTGATGCAGCGTTCCATCACAGCCACCTGAGACACATAGCACAGGAAATACCACCTCTTGACTCTGATGCAGAGATTCTTCTATTACTGGGCAGAGACATCCTTCAAGTGCACAAAGTGCGCCAACAAATTAATGGCCCAAATAATGCCCCCTTCGCTCAAAAACTGGATTTTGGCTGGGTTGTCGTCGGGGATGTGTGTCTCAAAGGAGCTCATAGGCCACCTTCAGTTCATACTTTCAAGACTTTTATCTTGGAAAGTGGCCGTCACAGCTTTCTGAGTCCATGCTACAGTCAAATCAAGGTAAAAGAGAAGTTGGATGTTAATCCACAACGGCAACAATCTCTAGAAGCCTCACTCAAGGACCCCTTTCTGTTCGTGTCTGATGGTGAAAACATAGGTTGTTCAGTTTTCTCCTATACAGCGAATGATCATAAGATTGCTCCATCTGTGGAAGACACTAGGTTTCTCCAGATCATGGACAAAGAGGTCTTCCAAGACAGCTGTAATAGTTGGGTTGCTCCGTTACCTTTTCGAGAGCCCAGACAAAGTCTACCTAACAACAAAGACAATGCATTGAAACGTCTTCTTGCACTGAGACATACTCTTAACAAGCGACCACAAATGAAAGCACATTTCCTGGAATTTATGGACAACTTGCTAAAAAATGAGCATGCAGAGATTGCACCGCCTCTCAAGCATGGTCAGGAAGTGTGGTACTTGCCGCTGTTTGGAGTGTATCATCCTAAGAAGCCTAATAAAATACGAGTTGTTTTCGATTCAAGTGCGCCCTTTGAGGGAGTTTCACTAAACAGTGTGCTTCTCACAGGCCCTGATTTGAATAACAGCTTGCTAGGAGTCCTGATGAGATTCCGTAAAGAGCCTGTGGCTATTACTGCTGACATACAGCACATGTTTCATTGTTTTCTGGTAAGGGAGGATCATAAGGATTATCTTAGGTTCCTGTGGTACAGAAACAATGACCTTAACAGTGAGATTGTGGATCACCGAATGCGTGTGCATGTTTTCGGGAATAGCCCATCACCAGCAGTGGCTATCTATGGCCTACGGAGAGCAGCCAAAGAATATGAAGAGAGTTTCGGCAGTGACACCAGAAAGCTGGTGGAGAAGGAGTTTTATGTTGATGACATGCTGAAATCGTGTGCTACAGAGGCAGAGGCAATCGATCTTCTCAAACGTACACAAGAGATGCTTGCAGTGTCTAATCTTAGACTGCACAAGATTATCTCCAACTGTCCAAGCGTGATTGAAGCTTTTCCTTCGGAAGATCGTGCTGATGGAATTAAGGATCTGCAACTTTTCTCAAATGGTCTTCCTATCCTACGTAGCCTTGGTGTGTCCTGGAATGTTGCAACAGACACTTTTGTGTTTCATGTTTCAGATGATGACAAGCCTTTCACTCGGAGAGGAGTTCTATCTACTGTGAATGGCTTGTATGACCCTCTTGGATTCCTTGCGCCTGTTACCATACAAGGGAGGTTACTGTTGAGGGAACTTACCAAACAAGGCGAGAGCTGGGATTCACCTTTGCCAGAGGACATGGAGGCTGAGTGGAGAAAATGGAAAAATTCTCTTCAAGATTTAAAAGAGCTTCAAATACCACGTGTTTGCACATCCATCCCTTTGTCTGATGTCCAGAGTAAAGAACTTTGTGTTTTTGCGGACGCATCAGTCAAGGCTATTGCTGCTGTAGGATACCTGAAGGTGACAGATCATCATGGTCACACAGATGTTAACTTCTTGTTTGGAAAATCCAAATTAGCACCACAGCCAGATATTACTGTTCCAAGACTGGAGTTGTGTGCTGCTGTATTAGCAGTGGAGATTGCAGAGTTGATTGTGGAAGAGATGGACATAACCTTCGATCATATCTGGTATTACACTGACAGTAAAGTAGTACTAGGCTACATTTGTAATCAAACTCGGAGGTTCTATGTCTACGTGAACAACCGAGTTCAACGAATCCTAAAATCCAGTTCACCAGCACAATGGCAATATGTTCCCACAGAACTTAACCCAGCAGACCACGGATCTAGATCTGTACCTGCAGCTTTCTTAGGTTCCACTTCGTGGCTCACAGGCCCACGCTTCTTACATAATTCCCAGTTTCAGTCTGAATCACAGGAATCATTTGAGCTTGTGGATCCAGCCTTAGATTCTGAGATACGTCCACAAGTGTGTACAAACCTAACTGAAGTTCCCAAGTTCACATGGAACTCTGAGAGATTCAGCAGATTCTCTAACTTTAACACTCTCATTAGAGCAATAGCACGTCTGATTCACATTGCCAGTTCTTTCTCCAAACACTCAAAAGATGATAGTTGTAGAGGATGGCATATCTGCTGTAAAGGTCCTACTGAAGAAGAGCTGGAAAAAGCGAGAATTCTCGTGTTGAAAAGTGCTCAATATGAGAGTTATCCAACAGAGATTCAGAGAATCGTTGCCACTCATAACCTTCCTCGTAAGAGTGTGTTGAGGAAACTATCTCCTGTCCTTGACAACAACGGCTTACTTCGAGTAGGTGGGCGTATCGTGAGGTCAGATCTGGGAACTTGTGAAGTCAACCCTATCATCATCCAAGGTACACATCATGTGGCAACACTGATTGTACGGCATTACCATGAGGCTGTGAAACATCAGGGCAGACACTTCACGGAGGGTGCTGTCAGAGCTGCTGGATATTGGCTAGTAGGAGGTAAAAGGTGCATACGTAGTCTGCTTTTCAAGTGTGTAACCTGTAAAAGACTGCGAGGGAAGACAGGACATCAGCAGATGTCTGATCTGCCTGTGGAACGGTTGACAATAGCTCCACCCTTTACCTATGTGGGTGTTGATGTTTTCGGACCATGGGAAGTGACTGCTCGTAAGACCAGAGGAGGTCAAGCTAATTCCAAGAGGTGGGCAGTTATGTTTTCATGTATGTGTACAAGAGCAGTTCACATCGAAGTGATAGAGGCAATGAGCTCTAGTAGTTTCATTAATGCCTTAAGAAGATTTTTCGCAATCAGAGGGCCAGTTAAGCATCTATATTCAGATCGTGGCACAAATTTCGTTGGAGCTTCTCGAGAACTCAGAATGGATACATCTTGTGTCAATTCGGAGAATGTGCAGAAATATTTAAAAGAACAGCATTGCACCTGGATATTCAATCCCCCTCACGCCTCTCATATGGGCGGCCACTGGGAGCGAATGATTGGGATTGCTCGTCGCATCCTTGATTGCATGTTACTTGATGAGAGAAATTCCCGTCTCACACATGAGGTCTTGACGACATTCATGGCGGAAATTACTGCAGTGATGAATTCACGGCCTTTAATCCCAGTTTCTTCCGACCCTGAATTTCCCTTTATTCTCACCCCCGCTACTCTTTTGACACAAAAGACTGGTGCAACACCTCCCCCTCCCGGAGACTTTGGGAATAACGAGTTGCTCAGGGAAGAATGGAAACAAGTACAAAGGTTAGCAGACATCTTCTGGACAAGGTGGAAAAAGGAATACCTAAGTACTTTGCAATCCCGACAAAAGTGGCAAGACAAAAAATCTAATTTGAAAGAGGGTGATATTGTCTTGGTAAAGAACATTCAAGTTAACAGAAATGAGTGGCCAATGGCAATTGTTGAGAAAACTTCACCAAGCAAAGATGGACTGGTGAGGAAAGCTGATATTAAAGTGACTAAGGATGGCATTCAAAAAATATTGTCACGTCCTGTCTCCGAACTTATCCTTCTTCTGTCTCCAGATGGATAAACTGATTTGGGATTCTTAAAATCCCAGGCGGGGAGTGTTCTGGACTGAATTGATTTTGAGTTATTTGAAATGTTTATTATTTTGTATGTGTCTGTTTAGTGAGGACTTTTATTTTGAAAAGTAGTCACTTGTACTCTCTTAGTTCAGGAAACAGGAAATGTGAGTAGTACTGCAGTAGTTCATCAAAATGTGGTAGCTGTTTGGCTAATCCTTAAACATCATCCTTCTTTGCATCTGTTAGACGCAACGTCTGTAAGTACATAGTGTTAAAGTTATTGTGTGATTCTTTAAGAAGGTTATTTTGACATTAAGATGGATATTTTCTTAGCTTAATTATCTTTACATAATCATTGTTAATAATTTCATACTTAGTAATTGTATCCTTTGTGTATTTTACAGTTTCACAGTTGATTCATAAACTTCATAAACGACTTGACGTCTCCATCGAGGTTTTTTGAGTGACTGTTTAACTTACTGGATAGTTAGATGCCAGAAGTCTAATAAGGCCAGTACATCAGTGTTAAGTAAGTTTAAACCTGCTAACTTCAAATGTTTCAAAATGATTAACAGTTGAAAACATTCATTCTAAATTTAGAAAGGCAATCAAAAAGTATCAAATGTAATCAGTTAAATTAATAAAGTAATTGAAATAGTTGCACTACTTTAAATAGGGTAACTTGTAATCTGTAACCTTTTACATTTCCAAAGTAATCTGTCTATACTGGTATTATGCCTGTTATGTGCTTTTCTCTTTCCTACTGTTCCATCTGTATCATCTCAGTGCGATTTTATGAGGTTTTAAACACTGCACATGAAGGCAAATTGAATGTTTTCTGATGTTTCAGTGTGTTTGAAGTCTTTGAGTGCCACATGTTTGATTGGCTAAATTCCTTCTGTGGGTTTAGAGTCTTTCAGGAAGCTGGATGATAAGGTGTTATGCAGAGGACTAATTGACAAGCTTTAATTGATGTCTTAAGACTTTTCTTATTGTCAAAGTAATATTCAGAAAGTACTAATGGTTCACAACAGGCTTGCTCTCTAAAGAAATTAAGAAGAGAAGGAAAGAGGAAGAGGAGATTTTCAGATTGTACTTATTAGTGGTACAGAAATATAGTTATGTACTGGCAATCGTCTATTTGTGTATTAGGCTCATAAAATAAAATCCAGAATGAAATTATGTCTTGTGTCTTTTGAAGTTCAATGGGATATTAAACCACACTAGAACAAGAGGGGTAGATGAAAATAAATATAATACATGAAAGAAAAATAATAATAATTAAAAAAATACTGCTATTGTTATAAAAAAAATCTATCTGTTATAAAAATTATATATATATATAATTGATTAAACCAGGAGAATGCAGTGTGCTATTGAAAATTCCAAATAACTAGAAGAATTCTTCTTTAGCTAAACAGTTTACATGTGATTAAATCTAGATTAAATTAACAGAGTAATTGAAAATTCCAGTTAAGAATCCTGAAAGTAAGAAATCAGAAACCAGGGATTGGGTTAAGTCAGAGGAACTGGTTTAAATCACTCCACACTGCATACACACAAGCTGATGCCTGTTGCATGAAGCCAGTTTCAGTTTTTACCCAGGTAAGTTCACATTTAGATTTTCCACAAAGTGTAATGCTCTTTTCATAAAATTAGGTATTCTCTAATCCACCTGTTAGGGTAATGAAATTAACATTTGACTTGACCTCCAACAGCAAGAAGCCAGAGGGCCGCAAAGTGAATGGAGAGCCTGCACCAGCACGACTGACAGATGAAAAGGAGATAACCAACGATGAATATAGAGATGAATATAGAACCTCCTTCTGACATTCAGTAATCGACTTAAACGTTATTGTCCACCACTGCGGAAATTTGTCTTTGGCTTCTCATGTGACACAACTTCACACATAATACAAAACAACACAGATAATACAAAAATTATAAAAGCTCCACATACCTTTCATTGAACATTCTAACCGCGACGGGTAGTCAGAATTGCAACAGAAGATCAATTCCTTTGTCTTCTTTACATTTATATACAGAGCACTCACTTTACATAAATCCTCAAGAACAGCCACATTTAGAAAAATGTTCTCACTCAGTAATGGGTTTTCAGAATACAGTTGCACCAGAACCAATGCATATTTAAACAGACAAGCTGAATCACTCTTAATTTGTAACTCATTGGTATATACTGAAAATAAAAGTGGTGACAACACACAGCCTTGTGGTGCCCCTGAATTTAAGGTCAATTCATTTGAAAATGCACCATTTATAAAAACTATCTGTGGTCGATCTGTGAGAAAATCTTTAATCCAATGTATCAGAGCAGAGTGAATATTCTGTACAAGTGTGATAAAAGTAAATGATCCTGCATTGTATTAAAAGCTTAAGTAAAATCAATAAAAAGAGCCTGTGCAAAGAGTTTAGAGTCCTGGGTATGCTTTACTATGAAATCAATCAAAGTAGGTGAGAAAAAGTGAAAGTGACATTCAGCCAAGTATGGTGACCCATACTCAGAATTTGTGCTCTGCATTTAACCCATCCGAAGTGCACGCACACACACACACACACTGTGAACACACACCCGGAGCAGTGGGCAGCCATTTATGCTGCGGCGCCCGGGGAGCAGTTGGGGGTTCAACACCTTGCTCAAGGGCACCTAAGTCATGGTATTGAAGGTGGAGAGAGAACAGTACATGCACTCCCCCCACCCACAATTCCTGCCAGCCCAGGACTCGAACTCACAACCTTTCGATTGGGAGTCCGACTCTCTAACCATTAGGCCACGACTTCCCTTAAATAAGGGTGGCATCTTCTGTCTCTCTACATGATCTATACGCAAACTGCCAGGGATCGCATGACCATGTAGAGGGACAGAAGATGACACACTTACTTTGATTGATTTCATAGTAAAGCACACACAGGGAATGCTAAAGGAAATTATAATTATTAGGTTATTTCCAGAGGTTTTATTAAGTGAATGTCATCAGAAATTAAATCTTTTAATGTCACGTATTTGTAGGCACTTTATTAGACAACCACATTGTCAGATCTCCTTTATGCACTGGTAAGCCAGATTCGTTTGATACCAATTGGTCTTAAATAATCCACCTTCTCTCATAGCTTTAGAAAGCTTGATTCATTCTATTGAATCATTTTATCCTTAAGCAGCTTACTTATAACTACTTATTCTTTTAGATAAGTAACTCCTTAGCAACCGTTAAAATTGAGTTCTATATAGTATACATGTGTGCAGTCAGATGTATCACTTCAATGCCATTCTCAAATCCTCTCCTGTGGCCTCATGGGATTGTAAAGTATCTATCGAATGCACACTTCAGAATCTCATTGGAAATAGTTTTTGCCTATTTTTTTTAAGAATACTTTGAATTTCAACATATGCTGTTTTTTGGCTTCTAGATTTTGGATGCAGGCCCTTCATTTTATGCTTTTGACAACCCAATTCATTCTGGTGAATTGATCTGTTCAGATGGTTGTTAGCAATAGGCTTTATCTTCAACTCCATTATATACACTGCACTGATTATTCATTTATTTATTTTAGTATAAAAGCATCTTCTTAAGTTTATGTTGTCACTCTTATCTGAAATGTTCATTCATTCAAATCCCCGCAATGATGTCAGCCTATTTTACAAAAATCTAGCAACTTAAAGATTTCTGTCCTTGCCACTGTTCTTTGGTAAAGTAAAGAACTGATCTGGTCTTTGTAATGTTTCTTTCAAATGTATGTTAATGACGTGTGCCACATCAATACTTTTCTTTTCAGCTCACATCACATCTTAAATCATCAGTCATTTCGGATGAACCCACTTGATGCTCATGGGACAGGCTAGTATTTGTCAATCACCCAGTGCACTACAACAAGGAATATCTTTAAAAGAAAAGTGCTGGCTGATGAAAAAAAAGAGCCAATTTTCCATGAGGAAAAAGCAGGACTTTAAGGCCAGCGGAATGACTTTGACTTTCTGTAGCTTGGATGTATAAGGTAGGGTGCATTAGTGAACACTGTACACTTTCTGAAATCCCAATACATAAGCACAAATAGGATTAGTGTCTACAGCTGTATGGGCACAATTTTTCCCTCCACTAGCTTTTACTTCCTTGAGCAGTCATTACTATACAGTGCAGAATATACTAAGTTGAGAATAAAGCATGGGGGAGAGCAGGGGCAAAAGTAAAAAAAAAAAAAAAAAAAAAAAAAACAGATTTTTAAAAGATAATGTTGTAGACAGAGATATATTTCTGCTGTGGCCAGTAACTCAGAAGTGTGATCTATCAATGCCAGGTGGGATTTTGTAGAAATGTAGAAAGACTTCAATATAATTTTTTTCAACAGAATAAACAATAAAAAATAAAAAAAATCTAACAGTAGTTTCCATCCAGTTCTTTTTATGCATCAATTTAAAATGTGCATTAAAACATCTGGAAACATTGCAAATTCATATAGGTGGATATTTAAAGGGTAAAGTATGCCTAAAACCTAAATATAACTAAGGTAAATGTGACGTAGCAGCTGCCTAGAGAATGATGTTCCTCTATGCCCAGAAAAGCCCTCTCATAAACATCTGGATAAAACCAGACCTCTGTTCTGTCTTTCTGACCCTCACTCTTGACGTATTCTTTTGGTATAATATGACATAAACATTTTAATAAATGATGCAAGACACAGAAATTCACAATATAACATGCACCGGAACAAAATAAATATTTCATTTAAATCTGATTTACTTTTATACTGAAAAACTCTGAAAATGCAAACTTTTGGATGTGTTAAAGCACTAAATAACCTGTAGATTGATCATTACTGTGACACATGAAACAAGTAAAACAACACAACTAATAAAAAAATTACCGCTTCAATAATTTACTTTTTTGCACTTGAAAACAGTTTTACAGACCTAACTGCGGGAATTGATGATGAAATCACGTGATATTTCTCAGCCCTGTCAATGGTTGCGTGTTGAACATGCTGTCATAGCTTGGAAATGCAAATGCAGTAAGAGGCTCTGAGAAAATCACTTTGTTACTTTCGTTCCACGTTACTTTTGACCCCGTTCTCCCATACTTTGGATAGCTATTTGAAATTACAAATTAGAATCATTCCTACTCTTGAAGAAGGATAAATGACCGTCATTTTTTTTATAATCAACGCCTGATGTGATACAATTATTCAGAATTACCAGAGTGTTCCTTGATTGACTGTAGCTTTACGAGATGTAATTACAGACAATTAAATGCCAATGAAAGTTCACCACCACTGTCATTCAGAAGAGCAGGTTAATGTCATTGTTCATTTTCCAAGAGTGACTCCACTGCTCCACCAGCAACTCTGGACTTTGTATTAAATATGAGAAGGTAAAGAGAACAAAGTAGCACATTGGAATTTTGCTCATATTCCAAGATGGCAGAAGCCAGTGGGAGGAAAATTAGCAATATTAACATGAAAGAGGTTGACTATTACACATTTGTCTGACACTGCCATTTCTGAAATCAGACAATCTCACTGTCCTATGTGAAATGTGAATGTAAGTTAGAGATACTGCACTTTGCATGAGAGGTTGACGTGAGTTTACAAGATCAATTCTGATAGAGGTATGGGTTTATCTGGACAGCTACAGATTTTTTGATTGTGAAGCTGTTCAAACACTTTGCCATTGGTAGGCCTGACAAATAGCTGCTTTGAATTATGGTGTCACTTCATCATTTGAGGCTTCACTCTACAATGAGAGCTTTGAAGAGTAGAAAGTGCAGGGGTCGAAAATTATGATTATGATCTGCATTCTTTCAAATCAAAAGGAGCTCCTGTTACAATTACTCAAAGGCTTGTGCTGATAGCAGTTGAACCTCACTTAAAATCTTTTTACCTCACTAATAACCACTTTTAAAATGCTAAATGTGTGTGTGTGAGTGAAATTAATACTTTTATCCCCATAGCATTAAACTGATCAAAAGTGACAAAGAAAATTCCATTTGAAATAAATGCTGATCTTCTAAATGTTCCAATATATATAAAGAAAGTTATTTTCTATTGTAATGATTTTCATGTTTTTCCAGTCTATGTTTGACATATATATAAATTGAGAAAAAGATGGGTTCTGATACAGCGCGTAGAATCTTGGGAATGAGGTGTCCATTAGTTGAAACCTTATGAAAATGTTTGGTTAGAAAAAAATCTTATGAATATAAATGAGGCAACCAACATAGAATTCTAAAAAAATCAGCAAAATTACCTGGCAGAATGTTCCATTTTGATCAATAGGTTACCATCAGCATGTTTTCACCGGTAAAATGAAACATTTGGGAAATTGCGCAGCTATATTTTTCACTGATGTATTTTCAATCAAATGGGAGGCAGAAGATGTTCAACTCTCATCTGGTCTTTTGGCTGTTCTGTGTTATGAATGAACAGCACATTTTCTTGCCCGTGGTTTGATTTTGCTGTGTTTATGTCTTTATCTTGTCATTTGTCCTATGTTTCCCACAATCAGTCACCTGAATCACTGGTTTTCTTGAGTAAAGGAAAAAGTGAGAAAGATGGAATTCTGTGGTGTGGAAATATGTGTGTGACAATAAAAGCAAGGCTGTAGGAAAAAAAGCAAGAAAGTGGGTCTGTTTGGTCAGATATACGGCTAATCCGCTCACAGCTTGACAAAACAGGACCCCACAACTTTCTCCTCCAAGCCTGAAAACCTTCCAACTTGAAGCTTTTCTTCTTGTTAACATTCTTTTAAATTATCTTTTTGGATAGAACATGGGAAATGTTATTGTTATTTTAAAGCTCAAGAGACTTGTATATGATATGTGAGACAAGTTTTATTTGTATCAACTTAGTAATTTGCCTACTTTGTGCTCACATCCCTTTTTGGGAGAAATAAAACTGACACAAACTGATTAGATTTAACTGAATTTGTAGAATAATTCTCAGTTTATTTGACTCTGGTATCTTCACAAGTCTGAGCAGTGTGAGGCATTGTGGGTTTTGAAGACACGGCTCGGTATGTTTTTGATACAGCAGAGGGAAAAACACATCATAATGTTGCTTCTTTTTAATTGTTCAGTGGTTTACTGAACAAACTATGCTTCTGGCTTCAAATTAAAAAGTCTGTCATTACCGGCTGCAAAATACTCTTTCTGCTCCAGTGTATGATGTTGTCAGGCCCTGTTCTTCGAGGGTGCTAGACGGTTCTAATCACCCTCAAACAAAAGCAAGAGTACCATCAGTTAAAGCTCTAGTAATAGCATTTTGGTTAAACAGATTTGGCAAATGCTTGTGTTTATGCTCAGGGTAGTTCCAAAGATTTTTGCAGCATTAAGCAATGTGGCCAATCACAGACATGTATGCTGATTTCTCACAAACAGAGATATGACGTAAATTAGAGATTATATTTCAACTTTGGGAGGTGGCACTTTGTGAATCACTCTTGAAATTGCAATGACTGCCATAGTGCTAATCATAGACTTGGATAGGTCAAAATAGATGTGCAATAAATGGATATTTCATCCAAAAATTGTTCTGTCATCATCTTCTCAACATAAAGAAGCACCCTCAGTGATTCGATCTGAATGTATATTGTAGTCAGTATTGCACTGCTGTTATATTGCACTCCATCTGTTTGATGTACATTCATGCACCAAGGCTTCTTCAATGAATGGATATTCGCTTAATGTCAGAACAAGCCTTTTTGCAAAATGGAAATACGCGCATGAATTTCAAACATTAACATGAAAGGATAAAACCATAAGATGTATGTGCGACTATGTGCTGAGGAAAACACATCTCAAATGCATTAAACAACACACCTCTCACAGGATTTCATGTGATAAATGCAGCTTTGTTAAATCAGACGAGAACATGTTTATGTCTAATACAGCTTATCAGTCAATGATAAAGTGCAATATTACGCTACATTATTCAGTTAAGAAAGAACCTGCCCTGCAACCTGGAGTTAGTGTTTAAATACTGGATGTTGCTTCCTGTTTATTAACTATCATATATTATACCTGCGGGTCACGACTGATAAAACTGAGCAGTAAAATTATTATAACCACCTAAAGCATATTTGTATCTCTGATTTCTCTTTTGAAAGTTAAATCTAACAGTCTGTCAACTGATAAAATATGAATTTGTGCACCTTCCAACTTTGCCTTCCAACTGTGTCCATGAGATAGCAAAAATATCTATGTGCCAAGTACCAATAAGATATAAATATTCAGCAAAACTGTGAAATGATGAACTGTATGAATTTAAAAGCCAAGCTATTCAACCCTTAAGTCTTTTTTTTATTCTTATTTTTTTTTGTTTTATCCCTGCAAAACCATACAAATGAACACACAGCCACTGATGTGCTTCATCCTAGATCATGATAGCTGCAGCTATTGTTGTTGTTTTATTAGTGTCACTGACACGATAATGAAGCATAATTATTTAGCAGCAATCAGATGGGATCGTGACAGTTGCACTGCTCATTTGAGCTTCAATTCGCACAGTAATGCCTCTGATGCCTCTGATCTACTGCCACAAGACAGATGACATTTCTTTACTAATAGTCCCAGTTTCCTTTGTTAAATTGGCAGACTCGAAAGCGAGAACTTCGAGGCCTTATTTAATTAACCCCACATGAGCTATGCTTGTTATTTTCTGTGTGATTACAAAAGATATGGCAGGTGCAGCAGGGAGATCACCAAGTACTTTTGTCCACCATGCACTTTCCTCCTTTTTTTTTTTTGGTTCTTTGTAGTAGGCTTACTGCTCAGACATTCCCCGCTGGCAAAAATAGAAGACATACATAGTGTTAAGCCTAGACAGCCGGTGAGAGGAGTGTGTCATGTAAATTTGAATCACATCAGCACAAGAACACAAAGAGCAAAGAGCAAGACGTTAACCCCCCCCCCCCCCCCCCCCCCCCCAACCACCACCTTTTATTTTCCACTTGACCATAAATGTGAGCAAAACATATCTCAGCTCAACATTTAAGAAATTGATTCCATCTTAACAGGTTTAAGGTGGACTGGTGAGTGGTTCAGTTGGATTTTAGGTGTAAAGTGTTTTTGTTTTTGTTGTTGTTTTTATGAAACAAACTTAAATTTACACCCTTCCAGGTGTACAACCCCCTCAGAAATTATTATCATTATTTCATAATTTGATTACTAATATCTTCATTATCACTCATCATATCTCATAATTTAATAGAATGCTTGTCTTACTTGCTGCTTTCATATTAAAATCACTATAAAGTTGTCAAATTGACCTTTTCATCAAATACACCAGTTCACACATGCAACGGCTTTCTGTGCTTTTACTATTAATATAGTATATCATTCACACATCCACACCAAAATATTGGTAAACTCTGTCGTTATTTTACACTTTAATTGGTTCTATCACCTAGCATTAGCATTACATCACTTGTTCACCAATGGATCATTAGTTTTTAACTGCAAACCATTGCTTCTGGCTAAAATATGAGCCCTCTATTGTTTTCTTCAGTGAAAATTTTGTCTTGTCTCAATCAGGAGAGCTATATGTCTTTTTTTTAGGTTACTCAAGATTCAGCCTTATTCTTCAGAAAAGTTTAATGTAATTCAAGTTAAAATAATTTATAAAGCCTACAACAAGTAAAAATACTTTTATTTGAATGTATTTTTTTTACACTTAAAGGATCCATATGTGACCAATTATTTAAAGCAAATTTTTTCCAAATCTGCTTTGATGAAGAAACAAACAAATCTATATCTTGGGTAGCCTGAGGGCGAGCACATTTTGAGCACATTTTTGTGTGGACTATTCCTTTTAATAGTGCACCATGTGATTATTAGCTTGATTCCAGGGTTTCCTTAGGGCAAAGCCACAATTAAATGTATTACAGTTTAGCACTTAATGAACATTGCTTTGGGGCATTAGTCCCTCGTCCTCAACTTTGGCTTTTAAGACATGCAAAAATCCACTCATGCAAGTGCACACTTTTTCTCCTTTGCCCAAATATGAATAAACATCCTTTTCCAAAGTTGTCAAAGTGCTGCATAATCATAAATCCCAAATAAATCCATGCTACACACATACACAGCCATGTGAGCTGACTCAGCATAAGCATTTTTCTGTAGCACTGCTTTAGCATTCTGCCTCACACACACACACACACACAGACACACAAAGGCCAACACTTCGCTTTATAACACACATCGTCTTGCCAGTAGAGATCAATTCAACAAACCCCCCAAAATAATAGCTTGCACTTCCACTTTCTGTAATAAAGGTACTTAGAATATAAAAAGAAATGAACAGCACTTTGTTCCACTCAATAGTGAAGTAAATAAAACAGATGTGACAGATACTCAATCTGCATATTACATCTAAATCAACCACTTGCATACACACTGTCACACAAAGACTATTTATATCTCACATATCTAAAGTTTATATATCACAATTTTGATATATAATCATATATATCATGAAATAAAGAAGAACAACAAGAACAACAACAAGAAGGTAGTTGTGACTTTTAAAAGAATTGTTTGTTTGATTGATTATTTAAAATAATAAAGAAAGAAATTTAAACTCTGAATGGCAAGGAATAAGTCAGAATTGTGAGATAAGTCTCTATTATTCCAATATATATTTTTTGTTCCATGGTGGCAACAAGCTTCCATAGTAACTGTGATCTAGCAAAATCATGAAAACTAAACTGATAAAATATATCATAATATAAAATGCTTTATAGCATTAAATAACTCAATTCTGAATGTGTAAAAGATGGTTTGAGAGTTAAAGGTTTGTGATGAATACAATAACAAACTACATGAAAACATGCATGACCTCAGAACTCATCCTCAAACATGAGACATAATTGGTGCTCTTTTCATTCACACGTGAATTCACATTTTGGAGATGCCAGTGAGTGGGAAGCCCATAAAGAGATGGTGAGGATGACTCATATCAGTAATTCCAGAGGTACCAGTGAAATGACAATATCACAGCTCCTCAACACCCATTAAAGAGAAGAATGCCAACACCTTTAGTAACCTGCCAATAAAGCACTTTCATTTTGTGTTGCCATGAAGCACATTATTGTCTTATAAAATTGGCAGTATTTTTTCATCGTTCTCTTCTGGTTTCTTTCTTTTTTGTTGGTCTGTCCGTCATTTTTGCATCCCATAACTTATCTGTTTCCCATATGGAAAGCTTTTGTTTGAGTACACACAGTAACTGTGTAGTTCTCTGCATGAGTTCTACTCAGGCTGAACGCCTCAGCGGCAATTCTCTGTTTCCATGCTTTCACTGTTCAAACATTACGTCCACAATGTCTGTCAGGTTTGACTGGTGTGGCAGACCACTGCTCAGCAGCATTCCTTGGCTATACACCTCTAAAGGTCACGTAAATAAAAAGAGAAATAATCAATGAAGTTGTGTTCACAGTTATTGTATAATATAAACGGTTTAATAACAGTTTTTCGTTATGGTTACACTTGAACTTTTTACAAAGGATGGTAACAAGAATAAAGGTTTGTAAAACAGAAAAAAATACTGTTAATTGTACCCAGCATGTGTAAATGTTACCAGAGAGAGAGAGAGAGAGAGAGAGAGAGAGAGAGAATAAATAAATAAATAGAAACAACTCTCCTGAATTGCAAATTGCATTACTCAAGCTTTTTAATTTAATTTTGAGTTCAGGTGTTTTTCCTGAGGTCTGGAACACAGGACTCATCTCTCCTATTTTTAAAAGTGGAGACAAAACCGATCCCAATATCTACAGAGTGATCTGTGTAACCAGTAATTTGGGAAAAATATTTTGCTCTATAATCAACTCTCGGATCTTTCTTAAAGCAACACAATGTCATCAGCAAATCTCAGATTGTCTTCCTGCCTAAACATCGAACCACTGACCATATTCACACACGACACACACTAAAAAAATTAACATGTGCACCAAAAGAAAATTGGAAAAATATTTGCATGCTTCATAGATCTTAAGAAGACTTTTGACTCCATTTGGCATAATGGACTGCTTTATAAAATCATTCAAAGTGGCATAGTGGGTAAAATATATTAATTTAATTAAAAACATGTATAACCAAAATAAATGTGCAGTAAAGATTGAACAGCAAAGACAGACTATTTTCCTCAACAGAGAGGAGTGAGACAGGGCTGCCTCAACCTAACTTTAATTAACATGTATATCAGTGAATTAGCAGATCTACTGAACAATCAAACAGTCTTATTGATTATGACACAGAAGTCACATTTTTACTGTATGCAGACGACTTGCTAATTCTTTCTAAAACACTAGAAGGTCTCAAACAGACCCTTGACATTTTAACTAAATACTGCCATGAGAGGGCCTTAGGCGTCAACATCCCAAAAACTGAGATTATGATATTTCAGAAAAACATTTATTTACTTTAAACAACACCACACTTCAACATGATTTACAATATACTTATATTGGTCTGGTTTTAACTCCCACTGGAAATTTCAAATTGGCAATTAAAACATTACTAATAAAAGCCTGCAGGGCACTGCATGATATATGAAAAATAAACATCCCCATCGGAATTTGGACAAAGATCTTTGATAGTATCATACTGCCCATTGCTCTGTATGGAAGCGAGATCTGGGGCCCAGCGATTAACTCCAGCCATAAGGACTGGCACAAACACCCTTTAGAAGCTCTGCATGAACAAACCTGATTCCAAAAACATTAGGACACTATACAACTTGTGAATAAAAACAGAATGCAATGATGTGGAAGTTTCCAATTTTAATATTTTATTCAGAATACAACATAGATGACATGTGTCAAATGTTTAAACTGAGAAAATGTATAATTTTAAGGGAAAAATACATTGATTTTAAATTTAATGGCATCAACAAAAAAGTTGGGACAAGGCCATGTTTACCACTGTGTGGCATCCCCTCTTCTTTTTATAACACTTTACAATCATCTGGGGACTGAGGAGACAAGTTGCTCAAGTTAAGGAATAGGAATGTTGTCCCATTCTTGTCTAACACAGGCTTCTAGTTGCTCAACTGTCTTAAGTCTTATTTTTTCACATCTTCCTCTTTATGATGTGCCAAATGTTTTCTATGGGTGAAAGACCTGGACTGCAGGCTGGCCATTTCAGTACCCGGATCCTTCTTCTACGCAGCCATGGTGTTGTAATTGAAGCAGTGGCGTTGTCCTGTTGGAAAATGCAAGGTCTTCAATGAAAGAGACGACGTCTGGATGGGAGGATCTGTTGTTCTAGAACTTGGATATACCTTTCAGCATTGATGGTGCCTTTCCAGATGTGTAAGCTGTCCATGCCACACACACTCAACCCCATACCATCAGAGATGCAGGCTTCTGAACTGAGCGCTGATAACAACTTGGGTTGTCCTTGTCATTTATAGTCCGGATGACATTGCGTTCCAGTTTTCCAAAAATAACTTCAAATTTTGATTCGTCTGACCACAGAACAGTTTTACACTTTGCCACAGTCCATTTTAAATGAGCCTTGGCCCAGAGAAAACGCCTGCGCTTATGGACTAGTTTAGATATGGCTTCTTTTTTGACCTTTAGAGTTTTAGCCGGCAACGGTGAATGGCACGGTGGATTGTGTTCAGCGACAATGTTTTCTGGAAGTATTCCTGAGCCCATGTTGTGATTTCCATCACAGTATCATTCCTGTATGTGATGCAGAGCCGTCTAAGGGCCCGAAGATCACAGGCATCCAGTATGGTGTTCCAGACTTGACTGTTATGCACAGAGATTGTTCCAGATTCTCTGAATCTTTGGATGATATTATGCACTGTAGATGATGATAACTTCAAACTCTTTGCAGTTTTTCTCTGAGAAACTCCCTTCTGGTATTGCGTCACTAAAGAAGAGCGATTCTGTAATGAGTGTAGATCAGCATCAGTTAAAAAAGAGGAGCACTTCCTCCTCCACTGTGACAAATACACATCTCTAAGAGACTCACTGTACAGTCAAATACAGCAGAACCCTCCCTGAACATGACAAATTAAGAATACTACTTAGTGAAGGACCTACTTCCTCTTTGGTAGCACATTATTTTTACAAATGCCACAAACTAAGAGGTGAAGAGTGAACATATCTACATTAGTAGTACAATCAATGTTTAGATAATTATATATTGATGTATTTTACATGTATTTTTGTTTTGTTTGTTTTTAATATACTATGTACAATGCTTTGGCAATATGTACATAAGTATGTCATGCCAACAATGCAATATGGATTGAATTGAATTGATTTGAAGGAGAGAGAGAGAGAGAGAGAAAGAGAAACAGAGACCAAAGAAAAGAGCCCCAGCAAACAAAAAGAGATCGCCATCCAGGAAAAGAGTCAGAGCAAGTTGCAATCTTCTTTTATCCCTATCCCGACCAAGTGACTAAGAGCCAAGACTGAGACATTCAAACTGACTTATCAGCAAATTACAGCTTTCCCCACCATACAAAAGGTTTGACAATCAGCAGACCCCTGAAGTACACACCTCATGGCCTGCAAGCCTTTATCACTATCAGCACCTCTGGGCCTTTAAGAATTCCAAATAGCCCTTTTGTTGTGGAGGAGCCCTGAGTTGCCCTGAGTAAATACAGCTGGATAAAACAAAAAGGCAATAATATCAAAGAGAAGACCACTGCAGACCTTCATGAATGTGTGGCAAGGTCAATAAGTCTCTTAAAATATCAAATAATTTGACCTTTTCATGATAACACAGGGATAATTCAGATTGTAAAATGGAAAAACCCTCCAGAAAAACAATAATTAATGATTTATTACTTTCTATTTAAATAATGCTAAAAACTGATTCATATTTTTATTGACAATCCACTGCCACCGATTAGGAGTGTACTGTAAGACAAACATTACCAGGGTAGTGGTTAAATTATCATGCTGAATTCAAAATTGTCAAGCAGGAGAATATTTTGAACACAGCTTAGAGCGGTGTGACTGATTGTCATATTTGAATTCTTCAGAAGTAAACTGTTGGCAAAACATCTACATTTTCAGCGTTTCCGTGTTTACATTTTTAGCAGTGATCCTGGAAAGCTGGAACAGTAGCTTGGAGGGCCTGAACTTGAGCCAAATCAGCACAGATCGCTGTGAACATCATTTATGAGAAGTCTGATTCTCCCATGCACTCGCTGAGAAGAGTCACCCATGAATATTTATACTGTGTAGATGCGCTATAACGTTTAACAATTTCAAAACCGCTGTCGCCATTGTGGAAAAAAAGGAACAGGGAGGGTGGATCTGGGAAGTGTGTGTCTTAATCAGAAAGGCTGCATGAGGAAATTTTGGGTGAGGCAGAAATGTATGACTATTGTGTAAGATAGGACTAAAAGAGAGAAAAGAATAAAGAGACATCTGGAGATATGAGAGGACTAACGTCAAAAAATGAGAAAAAAAACTGAGATGAAGAAAAAGAGAAGGAAGCTGGAAGCTGAAACAGCTTGGAACAGTGAGAGGAATCGGGAAAGGGTTCATGCAGGAAGACATAGAATAGAGAGATCAATGTAATGTACACTCAAAAAGGAAACAAAACCATTTTCACTCAGAAATTGCTGGTGAATTTCAAAATTTATTACAAAGAAAATGGCAAATGACGCATTGAAATAAATGTAACATTTTGAAGTAGAAAACTGAAAATATTTTCCTTGTAAAACAATAATCTTCAGTAAGATTTGTACATGGTAGAAGGGTACAGATTTTATACTTGTTTCTTAAACTTTAGATATGTTTATAATGACATTCAGTTCTGTCTGAATGAAATATTATTTTCTTTTCTAATTATCTTTAATGACATTGCTTTTTTCATCACTTTTACCAAAATTTGGTACAATTTAAAACCCCAATAAACATTACATAAAATATTAAAAAAGAAAAAGAAAAAAAAAAACATTCAACAAATACACCAGAATAGGTAACAGGGTTAAAAATATTAATGATACATCTATATTTACTATAAATGAAAAAATATTTTTATATATCTATATATCTATATGGAGAACTACTGTTCAAACATTACTTACTAAATCATACACTTCAATTTCAGGTTGTGCTCATTTTACACCACACGATTTCCAATGAAATTACTATATTTCAAAAAATATAGTAAAAATATGTGTCTCTTTGTAAAGCACATGCGTGTTGTGTATGGTAAAGCAATACAGCCATTTAAGAGAAAAATACAAGAAAATCTCCCACTGCAGCTGTCATCTACTAGAACCTACAAAGATTCATGCATTTTTTATATGAATTGTGGGTTGGTTTGTTTGTATGGTGAGGGTCAGCTGAAGTTCTCCATGTGTGAAGAATTACAACTGCAGTGTAGAATTTCATCTGAATCTCCCGTCTTCAGTAAGCAACATCCCCGCCTTTGAGCGACTTGCCTTCTGTCAATAAACGAAAGCCATACTTCCTGCTCCCCACAACATCTCTTTCCCAGCAACCAAGCTAAAGATATGAATGACACCAGCTAATTAATCAAATTCGAATACGTTGACAAACACAGACAAGCCAAAAGCACTGAGTTGTCTTTCACAAGTTTTACTGAGACATCTGCAAGAGCCCAGATTGAGGCTGGTACCACAAGATGCGTAACTGAGGTGCTATAAGTGACAATGCAAACAAATATCACAGTTCCAAACCTGAGGGAGGGATGACAGCATGTTCGGCAACTGTTATTATGACTTAACACTCAGTGAAACCATATGGTGATTCACACATCACTATGTGTCCACACTACTCAGAAGATAGTGTATAATTACCAAGAGTCTAAATGAAAGCTTTGCAAATTACCACATTTTCCCTCTGTGCTGGTACAGTAAGTAATGAGTGTGTGCACGCAGAGGCATTCAGGAGATACAAGACAATGTCCCTGCCCAACTACTCATGTGGAGGTGGACAGGAGTGGCTAATTGCTGTGTTATTGGTCCAGAATGAACGTAAAACTTAATTAGACCTTTATGCACAAGAATAAAAAGGAAAAAGTTCATAATTTAAAAATTTCATCAAAGTATAAAAATACTGCGGATTAAAGGGATACTCCATTCAAACAATTTAATTTTGTCATTAACCACATGTCGTTTCAAACCCTTAAACGCTTTGTTCGTCTTTGGAACAGAATGTAAGATATCTTGGATGAAAACCGAGAGGCTTGAGACTGTCCCATAGACTGCCAAGTAAAATACACTGTCAAGGTCCAGTAAAGTATGAAAGACATCATCAGAATAGTCCATCTGCCATCAGTGATTCAACCATAATGTTGTGAAGCGACGAGAATACTGTTTGTAACCAAAGAAAACAAAAATAACAACTTTATTCAACAATTCCTTTGTCAACAGTCTCCTCCATGACTCTCCATATCACAGTATGCTGCGTATGCTCTTCTGTATCAGCCGCGTCACAAGGATGCTTTTCATACTTTTCTGGACTCATTTGACTGTGTCTTACTTGGCAGTCTATGGGATGGTCACAAGCTTCCTGGATTTCATTCTAAATATCTTAAATTGTGTTCTATAGAAGAACACAGCTTTTACAGGTTTGGAATGACGTGGGGGTAAGTGATTGTTGACCAAAAAAATATATATTATTCTGGGGTGGAGTATCCCTTTAAAACTATACAAAAGCATTGAATAAATGTTTTATTAATTGTATGTCATGATAAAAGGAATAGTTGACCAAAAAATGAAAATTTTCAGAAAATGTACTCACTCAGACCATCCAAAATATAGATGAGTTTGTTACTTCATTGGATAATAATAATCCACAAGTAATCCATGCAACTGCAGTCCATAAATTATTGCCTTAATGCAGTGAAAAACTGAGCGTTTTAAGACTCAAACACATAATTAAGGCATTTTATCTTTAAAGCCTCACACACAAGTGCACAATTCATAATAATACTACCTTCAATGAAAAAGTCCTCCCATATCAAAATCCACCAAACTATTTGATTTTAACCAATTTTGGACTGTTATCACTTGTAAACAGTGTTTGATCAGTAGATATTCCTGATTCAGATTAAGTGACTTTTCAGTACCCGAAAGCAATATATAAATAAATATATAAATATGATGGATTTGTTTTGTACAAAAAAATAAAAAACAAAAAATCTGCGTTTCACTTCAAAATATGTGAATTGATTGACTGGAGTCATTTGGGTTACTTGTGGATTATTATGATGCTTTTATTATTTTATTAATATTTTATTATGATGTCAACATCCTTTGTTACCTTTGTTAACTTTGTTAGATTGCTTAGTGATCTCAAGAAGATCAGAATTTTCTATGTCTCAATGATAAAAAGACTGAAATTGTTGTGTTTGGTCATGCGGGACATTTAAGTGATTGTGGAGATGCTCTTGATACTCTATGTTCCCATGTTTAACCTTTTACCAGGAATCTGGATGTAATTTTTGACAGTGCTTTTAAATTTGACGAACAAATTAGTTCAGTTGTTAAAGCTTCTTCCACTTGAGACTTCTGGCTAAGGTCAAGTAATACATGTTGCGCAAAGACTTTGAAAGAGTCATACATGCTTTTATTACGTCGCGATTAGACTACTGTAACTTTTTGTATGCCGGTTTGGATCAGTCATCACCCCGACGGCTACAGTTAGTGCAGAACGCAGCAGCTCGACTTTTAACCAGGACCAAGAACCTTGAACACTTCTCCTCGATGTGCCCAGATCTAGGCTAAAAACAAAGGTGACAGCGCATTTGCAGTGGTTGCTCCTAATATCTGGAATAGTCTACCAATTTATGTAAGAAAAGCTTAGACTATTGAAATGTTCAAGTCCTTGCTTAAGACATATTACTATGCTTTGGCTTTCAATTCTAGTTGAGCTTTGATATCTTGGTGTAACTTGGTGCACTTGGTGAAATATTGTCTGTATAATACATTTTTTTTTTTTTTTTTTTTTTGGATCTTGTGAAGCACTTTGGTCAATTATGATTGCTTTTAAATGTGCTATATATATAAAATTGAACTTGAACTTGAACCTGAACTAATATCAACTGTTTGGACTCATTCTGATGGCACCCATTCACTGCAGAGGATTGTTTTTTGAGCAAGTGATGCAATGCTACATCTCCAAATTTGTTCCGGTGAAGGAACAAACTCATCTAAATGTTGTATGGCCTGAGGGTGAGTAAAAGTTAAGCATGAGTAAATTTTTATTAGTATTATTATTTTAATGAGTATGAAATTACTGTGACAGATAATTAATTATAAGACCACCTTTGATTCATGAATGTTTGTTTGAATGTCACTTGCTGTTGTTCGGTAGATGCTTTTGGGATTTTAGACAACCATGCAAAGTAATTACCAGAGTCAATCAAGTATGCTTAACAACCTCAACATTTTCTTGCTTTGTGCGACTGAAAAACCCTAATGTGTTGCTGAACTGAGACTTGGAAAACAATGTCAAATGTATTACTGTGCAAATTTCCTAGCACAGAGTCAAGCGTGTCCAATGTGCCTTCTCATATATTTCTATATTAACAAATTCACTGATAAACTTAAATACCTAAATGACCCATTGTACACTGCATCTACTTTTTAATTAAGGTTGCAAAGAAAGTATGGAGAAATTCCAATGTAGCCAGACTGAGGTTCTGCCCAGGAACTGCCTTTTGAATTTCGAAGTATTTTATATTATGCTTGCGCCTCTGATGACAAACTCCCCTGGAAGTCTTAATCTGCATTAATTCTACTTTAAATCATACAGTGTGGTCCAAATATCTGAGCCTGCCATTTAAAATGCTTTTTTTTATAGCCTATATAAATATAATAAATAATAATAATAATAATTAAATAATAAATTTATATATTATATATATTACGTAAAATTTGAATATATACTGTACTGCAACTGTACTTGATGTTAAAGTGCAGCACAGGTGGATATGGACTCTGACATAGGCTTTTTCAAACAAATAGGCCTATTATTACATAAAAATGTTAGTAAAAAGTTGAATTAAAAAGATAGCATGCCTTGGAATTTATGTGAAACCTGATGGACCATAATTTGAGATCCAAAGAGCTTGTTGTGCTTCAGCAGAAGAACTTAAGTGCATATGAAAAATGGAGGCATTACACATTACTTAGCAAGCCTGTAACCACCTAAATCGAATATAAAAATCCAGGAAAATCCAGGTAATTTGCCAGGTAGAAATCTGATTATTTTTAATGATTATGACTGTTACAGTGCCACCAGTGGTCCAATCTCTAAAAAACTTTGCATGTTTGGTTGGAATTATCTGTCGCATGTGCTCACCTTCGTGCAAGTGTTTTTTTTTTTTTTTTTTTTTTTTTTTAATTTATATTTTTATCAAAACAAGGTACATTGAAAGTATTCAGTGACAGAGGCACTCTCAAAGGCATTCATTTTTACTTTTTCTACCCACAACATAAAAAAAAAAAAAAAAAATAAAAAAATAAATAAATAAATAAATAAATAAATAAAAATAAATAAATAATAATTAAAAAAAAAAAACCTATAGGAGAAGGGGAGGGGTCAATGTATTCAATGTAGGGGGGTTGTTGGCTCAAAGTTGGAGGAGTACATTCTTCTCTATATAGATTATTAAAGGATCCCATGTCTTGTAAAAAGTTCTGGTTGATTCTCTGAGAAAATATTTGATTTTTTTCAGTTTTTAGAAAAAACATTACATCACTGAGCTATAGTGACAGTTTAGGTGGCATTGGTGATTTCCACTCTAAAAGAATTCTTCTTCTAGCTATTAATGTTGCAAACGCCAAGGCATTTTCTTTATCTTTAGTTATGTGAATGTCGTCATCTATGACTCCAAACAAAGCCATTATTGGGTTAGGCTGAATTCTTAAATTAAATGCGGAGTTTAAAATTTCAAATATTGAAGACCAAAATTGTCTCAGTTTAGTACATGACCAGAACATATGGGTTAGATCTGCCTTAAATGCATTGCAACGATCACATGTTTCATCTATATTTGGGTATATTTTAGCCAGTTTGGTTTTACTATAATGAATACGATAGAGAACTTTCATCTGAATCAGATTGAGTCGTGCACAAGATGAAGTCTTATTTATTCTGTTAACAGCTTTGTCCCAAGTGTCTTCAGATATGCAAATTCCCAACTCTCCTGTCCATTCCTGTTTAATTTTCTCTAGTGACCTATTTTGGAATGTCATAATTAAGTTATATATTTTAGAAATGAGGCCCTTGAGGTGTGTAGGAGTCTTAAAAATCAAGTCCAACCCTGATTCAGAGGGCATATGAGGAAACACGGAGCATTGGGCTTGAATAAAGTGTCGAACTTGAAGATAACGAAAAAAATCTGACTTTTGAAGATGAAATTTTTGAATCAGATCATTGTAATTGGCAAAAATATTGTCGATGAAAAAGTCACTACATTTAACTATGCCCAGGTCCTGCCATTGCTTAAAAGTAGCATCTAACTTTGCAGCTGGGAAAAGATGATTATTACATATGGGAGTTTCCAAGGAAAAGTCTGTTAATTGAAATGCTTGTCTAAACTGATTATATATTTTGAGAGTCGAAATTACAACTGGATTTGAGGAAAACTGTGATGGTGAGAATGGTGACTTCATTGTTATCAGCACCAACAATGAGGTTGATTTGCAAGAATTAGCCTCCGCTTCACACCATTCTATATGTGGGGACTGAAACCAATAAATAATTTTTTGTAAATTTGCTGCCCAATAATAATTTTGCAAATTTGGGAGGGCCAATCCTCCATCCTTTTTCGGTTTTTCAAGAAACTCCCTGCATATTCTTGGCCTTTTGCCCCCCCATATAAAGGAGGACAGCAACCTATTGATTGACTGAAAAAAGGACTTTGGCAAGAAAATTGGAAGACTCTGAAACAAATACAATAATCTGGGTAACACATTCATTTTAACACAATTGATTTTACCAGTTAAAGACAAGTATGTAACACTCCACCGTTGGAAATCTGATTCAAGTTTTTTAAGTATGGGATTATTATTTGCTTTAAATAAATCAGTGTACAAGCGGGTAATATTTATTCCTAAATATTTAAATCTTGATTTTGATATACAAAAGGGCAAGTCTGTAACTGTAATCTGATCTGCCATATGATTTACAGGGAAGCATATACTTTTAGAGAAGTTTAATTTATAACCTGAAAAGTATCCGTACTCTTTTAATATTTTCACAATTTCGGAGATGCATGATAGTGGATCAGTTATATATAGTAACAAATCGTCAGCATAGAGAGAGACTTTATACTCTACACCTCTTCTTTTAATACCACTGATTAACTGTGATGATCTGAGTACTGATGATAATGGCTCTATAGCCAAAATAAATAGCAAAGGGCTAATGGGGCATCCTTGCTGTGTGCCTCTGGACAAGGAAAAATATTCTGATATTATCCTATTTGTGACTACGGCTGCCTTAGGTTGATGATACAGTAGGTGAATCCAGGAAACAAATTTTGAGCCAAATCCAAATTTATCTAAAACAGCAAATAAATAGTTCCATTCAACTCTATCAAACGCTTTCTCTGCATCCAGAGAAATAATCACTTCAGGATTACCCTCTGACGCAGGAGAATGCACAACATTAAGAAGTTTCCTAATGTTAATGAAGGAGTGGCGCCCCTTTATGAAGCCTGTCTGGTCTTGTGAAATAATATCTGGTATTATACACTCCATTCTAGAGGCCAGTACTTTAGATAAGATTTTAACGTCTACATTTAGTAAGGAAATAGGTCTGTAAGAACTACAATCAAGGGCGTCTTTATCTGGCTTCAGAAGAACTGTGATATGGGCCTGTGTAAGGCTTGATGGCAGTGTTGATTGATCAAGAGAGTGATTGAACATATTAAGAAGCAAAGGGGACAGTTGTGAGGAAAATTTTTTATAAAACTCTACCGGGAACCCGTATGGTCCCGGGGTTTTACCACTTTGCATGGCTCTAATTGAATCTTCTATCTCTTGAAGTTGTAGAGGTTTATCAAGATTGTTCTTTTGGTCTATATTAACTGTGGGCAGCTTAACATTAGCCAAAAATGTTGACATGAAAGAGTCATCATGTGGAAATTCTGAACTGTACAGATCTGAATAATATTTATGAAAAACAGAATTAATTTCCTGGGGATCCACTGTAATTTCTTGCGATGTATTCCTAATCTTTGGAATAAGCCGAGATGCTGATTTACTTTTTAACTGCAAGAATACGGCCTGTCTTATCACCCTGTTCGTAAAATCTTGCACGGGCAAAAACCAAGTCGCGTTCTGTTTTTTCTGTTGATAGTAAATCATATTTTGTCTTAAGACTAAGTTTTTCTCTATATAGTTCTGCTGTTGGGGCCTTAGCATACTGACGGTCAATTTTCTGAATAGATTCAATTAGTTTTTCCTGTGTTTTTTTCCTTTCTTTATTACGCAAGGCAGAATACGATATTATTTCTCCCCTTATTACAACCTTAAACGTCTCCCATAATAATGATGGTGATATAGAGTCTGTTTTGTTAGTTAGTAGAAAATTGTCAATCGCACAAGATATGAATTGGCAGAAGTTTACATCTGAAAGTAAAGTTGTGTTTAGCCTCCATACTGACTGTGTTGGGTAGTTGTAAGTAAAACAAATATCCAGAATTACCGGGGCGTGATCTGATTCGACAATAGCAGAGTATTCTATGTTTTTTATTGCTGGGATAAGCTTTTTATCAGTAAAGAAATAGTCTATCCTTGAATATGTATGATGGACATGTGAAAAGCAAGAGAATTCTTTTTTATCAGGAAATAAAAACCTCCATGGATCCACACATCCAATTTGAGTCATATATCCAGCAATAGTCTGAGACATTTTTAAAAGAGGTACAGTTTTAGGGTTGGATCGATCCATAGTTGTATCCATGACACAATTCAAATCCCCACCAAATATAAGATGGTACGAGTTTAAATCTGGTAACAAGGAAAATATTTTTTTCACAAAATTAACGTCATCCCAATTGGGTGCGTAGACACTCACCAGGACTACTGGTGTGCCGAAAAGATGGCCAGATACAATAACGTAACGCCCTTGGGGATCTGAAATGGTTTCAGATGCAGTAAATTGTACTTTTTTATGAATTATAATGGCTGCACCTCTAGCTCTATGGTTAAAACTAGAGTGGTAAACCTGGCCAACCCAAGCTTTTCTAAGTCGGTTATGATCTCCAATACGCAAGTGTGTTTCCTGTAGAAAAGCTATTTCAGTTTTTAGTTTCTTAATATGTGTAAATATGCGAGTTCTTTTAACTGGTCCATTTAATCCTCTAACATTCCAGCTAACAAGGCGTGTTACTGACCCTCCAGAACATTCCACTTTATTGTCCGTACCTTCCATTATTTATTAATATCTATCTATATGCCCAAATATTGTATCCACAATAGAATGTATCCTCTGTCTGTGACCGGGGGAAGGGGAGGAGAAAAAAAAACAAAAAAAAAAACAACAGAAACATATAATAAACCTTGATAAACAGCCAAAACTATAGTACATTCTAGATTTGTCCATAGAACAAAGACAAACCGCAGCTCACAACACTCTCTCAACTCCCGATAGTCCAAGTCCATATACGTTCCATTTTTCCCCAGAGCTCCCAAAGTAATCTGAGTTAAGCATAGTAAAAAACAAAGTCAAACATACAAATAAGTGTGTATGTAAACCCAAAGCACTATTAATAAATGCGGTACTGCATAATAAAATAAAACTTTATATGAGTGCAAAAGCATATCTGAAGCTCTATTATTACAGTACCGCTCAGTAACCAAACTAGAAATGCATGACTTCAATTTTTAGCCAATCTGCAGTGACGTTATTCACCATAAGTGTGACTGAATAATTTGTAAATTATCTCAGTTATTATGAAGTATAGCCGACCAATAACTTAAAGTGTTTCAATGCTTATCAAACAAAGTCAATGACACATTCAACGAATGAAAATAAGGTATCCTAATTGACCATGCAGAGGAAGAGACATGAAACCACTCTAAAACAAAAAGTGCGCTTAGAAATAAGGGTACCCTGAAAAGGGCTTTCTGGTTATCACAGTATCTTAGGCCTACCTAAAAGTCAACATGTCTCTTCTGTTGTTTAAAATAACGTTGCCATGGTGCCAGGAATTATTCACGTGCAGCAATCCGCTGATCGTAAAACTGCTGAGCTTCTTCAAGCGTATTGAACAGGAAAGTTTCGTCATTGTGATGAACTCGTAACCGTGCTGGATGAAGCAATTGAAATCGCACATTCTTCTGATATAGCAACTGTTTGACGTTTTTAAATGTGGCGCTCTTTCTGGCGAGATCGGCTGAGATGTCTGGATAGATCCTCAAAGTCGAGCCCTTGTATTTAGCCTCATTCTGTCTGGCCCATCTTAGCGCTTTCTCCTTCTCCTGGAATCTGTGAAAACATATAACCAGTGGCCGCGGAGGTCGACCTTCCTGTGGTTTTGGACCCAGCGACCGGTGTGCTCGTTCTAGTTCGGGAGGCTTTTCAAAAACTTCTTGACCCATGACTTCCATTAACATCTCGGACACGAACTTGACAGTAGATTGGCCTTTCTCGCTATTCTCTGGGATGTTTAAAATCCTGATATTTGCTCTCCGTGACCGGTTTTCCAAGTCATCAACTCGATCCATAAGCATCGCGTTTTGCTCTTTCAGAATTTTGATAGTTTTTTCCGCCTCAGACAAAGCCGAGAAATTATCGCCCGCGAGTGTCTCTGTGGCGCACAGGCGGGATTGAAAACTTGCCAACGTCTCAGTTAAAGCATTCACTGATGTCTGAAGCGGCCCCATGGATTCTTGAATCAGAGCTGATATGTCTTCTTTAATCGAAGCTCGTTGCCTTGTTAATTCCGTTACCAGCTGACTCATAGAGACACCGTCATTATCCGCAGGTATTTCTTCAGATTTCTCTGCACTAGCCATGGTAGCTAATTTGCTAGCCATGCTGGTTCTCGTTGTTGGTGGAGCAGTTACTACTGATTTGTTTTTGCTCATCTTGCTGTATCAATACGATTGCACGAAGCACTATTTTAACACTTATGAAAAAAGTTTTGGATAGTTTAAATGGCACTATTAAAGCACATATTGTCAGAAACTATCGGGAGCTCTGCAAACACGCGTCTCTCTTTACATTTCCAAACCGGAAGTCACCTTCGTGCAAGTTTTTGTCACTTTATAGGCTTTAGGGTATATCCGGACACACCCCCTTTCTAAATTACCACATTATAGCTACCAAAAGGTACATTTCTACATTTTATTAATTATTATTATTCCTATAAAGTTCAGAGAATTGCACTACAGCCAGTTTTTCGAGAAAACCTAGGACTAGTTTGCAAAATGAGTTTTTTTTTTTTTTTTTTTACATATTCTCAATTATTTAACATACATTCATTAACAGCAGTAGTTCTAGACACAAAGTTGTTTTGAATGACGAGGTCTATCAGATGATACAAATATTGTATTTATGTGTGTAATATTTCTTGGAGACTGCTGATCCTTGGCTATGCGCTTGAATCCCTTTTTGTGTGCTAATCTTGATACAACATTAACACTAAAGTGACATCTGTTATACAATATAGTTACTCAATAGCAATGTTTTCCACAAATTTTGTAATTCTAACTTTGTTTGTTTCCGTTGTTGGTAAAGGTGGTAGTGGCTTGTAATAGATAAGAAATGTACAGTTTTAACCATTGTGCTGATAAAGTTTCTTTTGTTTCTCAGCAATCCTACAGCCTGAACCACTGTAGGGAAACCACCTTTACACTTTAACATCCAAGTGAAAGATACAATTCCAACATGTCAGAAAAAAAAATGAAAATAAAATAAAGCAAAATCACTAAATTGGAAATAAGCATCACCCTTTTGTGTCAGTTTTTTGTTGAACCACATTTTCCTTTAATTACAGCCTTTGGTCTGTTAGGATATGTCTTTGCTAACTTTGCACATCTAGACTTTGCAATATTTGCCCACTCTTCTTTGCAGAACTGCTCAAGTTCAGTTAAATTTGATGTTGACTGTGTGTGTATTGCAGTCTTCAAGTCTTTCCACAGATTTTCAATGGGGTTTAATTTTGGGCTCTGACAAGACCATGCAAGGACATTCAACTTTTTCTCCTTCAACCACTGTGTGGTCAGGTTTGCTATGTGCTTTGGGTCATTGTCATGTTGGAAAGTAAACCTTCTTCCCATTGACAACTTTCTAGCAGAAGGCAGCAGAATTTCCTAAAAAATGTTATGGTATTTTGGCCCATCCATTTTTCTTTCTATCCTGACAAGTCAAGTCTTGATACAAAAGATAAAGATTGTGACAAAGTAACTGAAAAGCATTAAATAGGAAATTAGTGTGCCAATAATGCAAAAAGGCAGTTCATAATTGAATTCAGTAAAGCCATCATCCAGCTCAGTTCAGTTTATATAATATCTGTGCCATCAAGTCGACAAAATCTTTGGAAATAAAGTGTCCCCAACTAAGCAAGCCAGAGGCGACAGCGGCAAGGAACCAAAACTCCATCAGTGACATAATGGAGAAAAAAAAAACCTTTGTTAGAAAACAGACTCAGTTGGGGGTCGAGTTCTCCACTGGCCAGATGAAACCTTCAGTTCAATTCCACGCTGCAGCAAAGTCAGATTGTGCAGAAGAAAAATCTGTTTCCTGTGGTCTTGTGACTGTGGCCGTCTAGGAGACAAGGTCTTCAGTGTGGAAATGTCTCCGGTGATCATCTAGCTGTCCCAGTGTCTGCTGATATTCAGGGCTGATGAGGTCATCTCTAAGTGATAATCCACCATCTGGGCTGGATATGTTCTGGATTCGGGTGATAGCAGTAACCATCTGATCTGGATACAGACTGGATCTGGTGGCTGCAGTGATCTTGGAATAAGAGAGAAACAGACTAATATTAGTGTGGATGCCATTCTTCTAACAAGTACATTGCAAGTACATTGTCTATTATGGGAAGTGTTCCTGGTTCCAGTTTTTATGCAGTTTTATGCAATTTATGCAGCCTAACAATAAAAGGAAAATTGTCCTTGATTTTAATATTAGAAATGTGTTAGTGCGTTATGTTTAGCCAGGTTAAAGAGATGGGTCTTTAATCTAGATTTAAACTGACAGAGTTTTTTATGCCTCCCGAAAAATGTTAGGTAGGTTATTCCAGAGTTTGTGCACTAAATAAGAAATGGATCTGCCACCCCCAGTTGATATTGGTATCCTAGGTATTATCAAATTGAGTTTTGAGAATGTAGTGTACATATGTTCAAATACTGAGGTGCTAAACTATTCAGGGCTTTATAAGTAAGCAAGATTTAAAAATGTATACAATGTTTGATAGGGAGCCAGTGCAGTATTGACAGAACCAGGCTTATATGGTCTTACTGTCTGGTTGTAGTAAGAACTCTAGCTGCTGCATTTTGGACTGGCTGGAGTTTGTTTATTAAGAGTGCAGAACAAACACCCAATAAAGCATTACAATAATCTAACCTTGAGATCATGAATGCATGAATTAACTTTTCTGCATTTGACATTAAGAGCATAGGTTGTAATTTAGATATACAGTTTTACAAATGCTAGAAATGTGGTTTTCAAAGGAAAGATTGCTAGCAAATAGCACACCTAGGTTTCTAACTGATGACGAAGAATTGACAGAGCAGCCATCAAGTCTTAGACAGGGTTCTGGGTTATTACTGTACATGCAGAGTTTTTAGGATCTATTATTACCACCTGTTTTTTTCTTCTTCTGAATTTAGCATTAAGAAATTACTCCTTATCCTGTTTTTTATATCGGCTATGTTTTCAATACATTTTTCAAATTAGTATGTTTCTCCATGCCACAAAGAATTTCAGAGCTGAGTATTATCAGCATAACAGTGAAAGCTAACACCATGCTTCTTGATGATATCTCACAATGGTAACATGTAAAGCGTGAAAGTAACGGCCCTAGTACTGAGCCTTGAGGTACACCATACTGCACTTGTGATCGATATGATACCTCTTCATTCACTGCAACGAATTGATGGCAGTCAGATTTGAACCATGCTAATGCACTCCCATTAATGCCAGGAAAGTTTTCTAGTCTAGTAGTTTTCTGTGGTCAGTAGTGTCAAATGCAGCACTAAGATCCAGTAGCACTTATAGAAAGATAAAACCATGATCAGATGATAAGAGCAGGTCATTTTTAACTCTAAAGAGAGCAGTCTCAGTAGTATGATATGGTCTAAATACTGACTGGAAATCCTTTCAGATACAATTTTTCTCTAAGAAGAAATATAATTGTGAGGATACTACATTTCTAGTATCTTGGACAGAAAAGGAAAAATGCTGTGTCTGCTAGCGTCTGAGTCCTGCGCAATTGCGCATAGACACCTCGCGTGCATTGACTATTCGCACCGGCGGGCAAGTGCGCGTAACTGTAATAAATGATAAGCCATGTAACAAAAAGGATGTATCCCTCTATCCCTTGTTAAAAGAGAAAGAAGAAAAGGACATAAAGTTGGCTTGACGTTGGACGTTCGAGATTCCCAAATTTAGGGACCGTCTCTAAAGTTACATGCGATATTGGTATACACTTTTCTAACGTCAGTAGCATTTGAGGAGAATGACTTACAGTCATAAAAACAACTGTAATTGTTCATCTAGGTATCAGCTATAATGCACAATTGAATATAATGTTTGATATCTATTAAAATAAACTGTAAATCATATGTAAATTATGCTATTTTTTCATATGGGCTCAAAGGCAAATTTTAAGCTCAGTAGCATTTGAACACAGTAGCAAATTAACCATGGTTTTGTTACTTCAAATAACAATTAACAAATAAGTATTAATATACTGTAATCTTGTTTGTTGTTGATGCCATCAATAGCCTTTAAAATGACTTAAAATGCATTCTATTAAAAAAACTATGATGCAATAATGATTGGTTAATAATAACACTGTTAAAATACATAATGTAGGCAAATACAAATAAACAATTTATGTAAGTTATACAAATGCCTGCACAGGGAGCAAAATGCCATGTGATGCTACATTTTTGCTATAGATGACACAGCCTATATAATTTCTTCAACAAAAAACGTGCATATCACAACCCTTACAAAATAAACCATGGTTTTATCATAGTAAACTTCTTAATATCCTTTTGCATGATTTCTGAATGCTTAAGACTATGAAATAAATTAGTCATAATAAAGTTATAGCCATAGGTAAATGTTGAAAGCTACAATTGTAATTAGTAAATAATACACTTTATTAATTAAATTTTTTATTTAATTAAAGTTCTATTTTCACCCCTATAGTAGCTGTTTTTTTTTTCCATCATTATATTTGAGGAAGGGGGGCACAACAATACAATCCTGCTGTCCTGGTATCATCAGTGACTTTGCCTCTAGGACGGAACAATTTAGAGGTCATTGTTGTACAATTTTCATTGTTGAATCCTAGCTGTTCTTATGTTTTTTTTTTTTTCATTATTTAAGTTTTTAACTATTTTTTGTAAAATTATACTTTTTATTATATTAATGTTTGTCTATTGTGGTTTCATTTAAAAGATTGCACATTTAATGCACATTTGCAAATTATTTATTTCATTTTTTGTGACAGTTTGTTTCCAGACGTTTAAAAGTAAAGTATGTTAAGTATTGATTTTTATTTATTTTGTATTAATACATAACCTCACTGTATTCTATATAATGTAACATTATAGCGTGACATTTGTGTCAATAATCTTGAAGCACAGGTGACTCCGCGTGGTGGGAGGGGGGCCCCCAAATCAAATTCTGCTTAGGGCCCCCAAGAGGCTCGGGCCAGCACTGACCTCCATGCTTTACTGTAGGAAAGATGTTATTTGGATGGTGAGCTGTATTGGATTTCCATCAGACATATGATTTGGTACTGAGGCAAAATAATTACATTTTCTCATCTGCCTCAGAATCTTTAAGATGTGTTTTGGCAAAGTCCAGCCATGACTGCATGTGGCCTTTCTTGAGAAGTGGCTTTTTTCTTGCAACCCTCCCATATAAGCCAAGTTTGTGGAGAATTTGTGATATTGTTGTCACATGCACACAGTGACCACTCTGTCATAAATTCAAGCAACTGCTTCAGAGTTGCTGTAGGCCTCTTGGTCACCTCTCTGATTAGTTTCCTCCTTCTCTTTCATCCAGTTTGGAGCGAGGTCCTGATTCAGGGAGGATCTGTGTTGTACCGAATATTATATATATTTACTCTGTTTTTTTTCATCTGTCCACAACTATATCCCAGAGATCTTTTGACAGTGCATTGCCACCCATAGTTGACTGTATGCTTCATTTGCAGTACCAAGGACTGAAATGCTCCATGAAAGCTCTTTTCGTGCTGAGCTAATCAAAATGACCAAAGCTGATCACAGTTGAAAGTCTAATGGCTTTTTATTGCCATCGAGAAGGTGATTAGCTACACCTGATTGGGTCATTTTTAGGAATGGGTGATCATTTTTCCAACTCAGTGATTCTGTTTTCTCTGACTCTTTTCATGGTTTTGGTGATCTCTCTTTGTTTGCTGGGGCTCTTTTCTTTGGTCTCTCTTTCTCTCTCTCTCTCTCTCTCTCTCTCTCTGACATGTTGGTGTTATACCTTTTACTTGGATGTTATAAGTTGCACTGAGTAAATACAGCTGGATAAAACGAAAGCTGTGTCCGTCTTTATTTCAGGCTGCAAAGCAACAAAATGTAATTATTTTAAAGGCGATTGATTTTTTTCTATGCCCACAGTGTGTGTGTGTGTGTGTGTGTGTGTGTGTGTGTGTGTATATATATGTATATAAGATTATTTTGAACCCTTAATCATTTTTATATTCAAATATTTATTTTCATTTTCTTGTTGTCACAGAGCAACCAATCACTATGCACTTCCCATTGTCTGGTCTTGTTGTTACCCTTGCACGACTTACCTGGCTACTTGTCTGCATTGGTCCTCCAGCCATCATTCCTCAGCATCCTGTTGTGCTATTATTGCTTTGGACCCATAAGTGCTTGCCATTACTTACCTGTTTCTCAGCTAAGTATGCATTGCCCATGCATCTGTTTCATTTACTATTCCATTATCAATACACACCATATCCATCGCAGCTCCTGTCTCTCGTTTCTCTTGTCTTGCTAGTTTTTTTCTTCTTCCTCTTCGTTTACTGTTCACCCTGATTTTATTTTTTATTGCAGCCAGAAAAATACCAACATTTATTGAAATAAGGAAATTTACGTCTTACTCATCATAAGTGTTTTTATATGTTTGTATGAACTGCAATTTTAAATATTTTTGAATAAAATAACCATGAAACCATTTTAATAAATATTAATACGTTTATGTTAAACCATACTTTTTTTCCCAGTATTAAATTGATTTAATGAGCTTTTGTCTTTTACTGCTGATTTTATGGAACCAGAACATTTTTCAGATAAATTAATAGAACCAAACAAAAATCTGCCCTTTTGCTTGATCTCCTTCACAATTAATTGATTATATATTTTGCATTTTTTTCACATTCAGTTCCTTCAAATCTGTCAAACATTATAAAAATCATTCCCATCCCCTTTTTTTGTAATATTTCCTCATTTCTTGAGAAGAACATTTTAATGACAAGAGAATCAACAATAGTAAAAAAAAAAAATATAATAATAATAATAAGTAAATAAATAAATAAAAACTCCCTTTTAGCTTTTCTCTCAGATAGTGAAGACACCACTGAGGCTGAGTGCTGTCCTAAAAGAGCTATTCTCAGTGGATTATGATCCAGTTGTTAGACATGATGAGATGTGGTACGTGATGAGGCTGTGACTGAACACACTTTGTATTTCCTGTTTGATTTTCTATGCCAAAAACAAAAACAACCCCTCCTCCCATCCATTCCCAGCCATAGTCCTTCAAATCCATGTTTAAATGTACTGCAATAGTTTGCTCACCCAAACACATGAACATTATAGAATTTCCATGGATAAGAATTTGGGTGAGGGGTAAAAGACAAACTGCCTTGCTGTCATATTAGACTCGAGATATCTCCTAAACAAAATGGTCGAACTGTCAAATGCAAAATGGATTAGCTCTTGTTTGCCGAATCATACAGACATTTTAAAGACAGCTCTATGGGTTTTATGAGATGTACTGTATGTGTGTGGGTGAATCTAATGTTATTTATTGAATGGTATGTTTTAGGATTAGTACAGTGCAAAGTCAGTTACAGGGAGGGTAATAAGGGACCCTTCCTAAGAGGACGTTTAACTTGTTGAACTTTTTGAACTTGTCTTCTCTCCACTAAAAATTAAGGACATGAGATATTCTTAACTAATCTGTTGATTTAGAATTAGAACTAACACTTTAATGTCTTTAAACGAGGGAAAATATCTAAAATAAAGCAATTCAAATTACATAATCAAAATATAAATAATAAAGTATAGTTTGAGAGCATATATGAGCCTTTGACTCAATCACATCATGTTTCTGTTCCTTGTTTAGTGGAGATTTATATGCAGAATCATGGATAAGGAGGCTTCAACCAAAGCATTTAGCACTGATTAACAAACACCTAGCTCACATCAGGCCTGTCTTTAATGGTTTAAAAGTTCAACTGGAAATCAATAGGACTTTTACTTCAGGAACCTTACTATTGCATGACTCTCTAAATTTTCATTGGTCAGTCACATTGTGAGGTCATTTATTCCCTGATAATGATCAGAAAGTAAAACCAACATAATGTACATCCAGCTGGGTTTTGATAAATAATTCTGGGTTTTGTTTCCACAAACAAAGCTCTAAAATCTTTGGGAAGATTTCTTATGGCTCATATCACTGGTAAGATTCTGTGACATGACCTTAAAGATTTACTTCATTGTCCCAACACACATTTAGATTCAGAGACTAAATACAACTCATTCACTTTATTTGGGAAATTGAGAATGGGCTTTGGATGCAATGATGTGTTTGCATGTCTTCTAATAGCTCTCAGAAATAAAGCTACAAAAGCTGTCACTGGGGCGGCACCTTTTCAAAAGGTACATGTTTGTACCTAAAGGGCCCATTTTGGTACCTTAAAGGTACATATTTGTTCTTAATGTGTACATATTAGAACCTTATAGGAAAAGGTACTGCCCCAGTGACAGCTTTTGTAGCTTTATTTCTTAAAGAGTGTACCCCACACTGCCAGCCTCTTAATCAACCACTAATTAGATTCTTTTGTTCGAAAAGTAGGTTTCAAATTTTCCCAAACTTTTCTGTTCCTGCATTACAGGACAGACACTGTGTGCCTGAAATGTTTGTTGTTGTTGTTGTTGTTGTTTTCTTATGAATTATGCCAGCAACTATTTTTCATTTTATTTCGTCTAATTAAAAGATGTTGTTAGCAGCCAGCCCGATGCTCTGGGAAATATGTTCATTTCCCTGGAATGACATTTCTGTATTTGTAGAGGAATGATTTCAGTTCCTCTGTGAGACAAAGCAAAGCAATCAAAAGTTTAAAGGCTCTGCCAGAACATGATTCTTACAGGTAAATGCTTAAGAAAAAGGGTAGGCTACTAATTAATACAAAATTGTTTACACACATCATACCGAGCCTTCATCAATTATTAAATGCAGCATCTTCCTGCAATTACCAGAAATGTATCTCTGTCCCTGTTTGACTTCAGAGTCTGGAGCCTGCCTCTTATCTTGTAGAATACACATAATATATATATTTTTTCCATTCCACTATTTTCCACTATAAATGCAGTCTTGATAAAAAAGCAATTAACATTAAAGAAGCTGAACCTGTATTTTAGTGTTAAACAGTCCAGTATTAATCCTAAATCTCATCCCTGCATTGTGTTCAGAAACATAACCATTTCTAATGCAATCATACAATCATATGAATATAATTTTTTTTTTTTTTTAAGATAGGAGGGTGTCAAATTGACCTTAAGGGAAACTAAGATTCTATCCAACCATATCAACATACATAAGCCAAAGCACCAATTAATCTCATATTATAATACTTCAAAACATCTTCCCTTTTGAATACAAATTTCTTCTCTCTATATATTTGGAATTAAATCTGTAAGAATCATACAAATTAATAAAGAAAGTGAGACATACTGTTGTTCAGTGTTGTTCCACATAAACAACAGGGTACTCTTGACAATCTTTCTAGAGTTCTTTTAGAGAAGGAATGTTAAATGCCTGATTTTCATAAAGCCTTGCCATTAGTAAAACCGTCTTCTCTTTGCATAATTTTCAATGTGTCCCAATGACGTGTGCTGGGATAAAAATCTGTTCATCTGCATTAAAAGCACCATAGTTATTCTCTGAAAGCAATGAGTCAGTTGGCACGCACAGCTCAGCGGTTTTATTTTTCAAGAGCAGTGGGAAACCAACAGCATTACACTGAAGAAAGAGGAGTCCAGGAGGCAAAATGGATACAGTTACCAGGATCTCATCAATTGCAAAGCTTATGAGAATGCAGCCTGAATGCAATGTCCTGCCACATACAAAAGTCATACCAGAAAAGTACAGTAGAAGGCTTTTTATATTGTGTTGTAGCTGAAACGATCTCATGATTGTTTTCCCCTTGGGAAAAAAAAAAAAAAAAGTGGAATATATATATTAGGGGGAAACAATAAGAAATAGCAGATTAAATAAATACAAAATCATTTACATAAGAATAATTTACAGCTCTCCTCTCCTCTAAAACATGTCTTAACTGTCTCAAAATTATTAGTTCAAAAGGACCTGCAATGGAACAATTCTTATGAAATAAACTCTGGTTTAAGAAGATATTAAATGAGTTTAGCAGCATGTAAAAGCATTGGCACGGGAAGTAGCTGAATCATAAGCACTGGCAGATCTGGCAAACCAGTCACATTTATCAAGCACATACATATATAGTTGAACTGGTGCCAGTGGAATCGGGGAGGGATGTGAACTCGCACACCATTACACACAGAAAACTTTGCACAACAACATTCGCACACCCTCTCACACACAGCATACATTTCTAAACATACACGGCAATCAGACACGACGCATACCCATTCACTACATTTCACACACACACACACACACAGGGATCATTAGCAAAAAGACAATGACCAACGAAATAGAAAGCATCACTGCTATCAGCCCTTAGTCCCAAAGTATCACCCTGCTGAATGTTCAGACATTTAGGGTGCAGTAGACCAGTGTACACCAACAAATGATCATTTGTTCTTTTATACAAAGCAAAGTGCTGCACTGAGTCAGAAACAGCACCCCCCAGTGAAATCAGGAGGTGTTTGTGTCATCTGATACAGTTACCAAAGTCTAAAGTAAGTTTTGATGAAGCAAAAAGTCTTGTCATAATAAAAATGAAAATGACCTTCGAAATGAATACATATCTAAATTTCCTGTAATAAACATTTTTCAATTGTAAAGCCTGCTGCCAACCTGTCCAAGGTGGAAAGAGAAAGAAAGGCTTCCTTCCATGGCAGGTGTACCTCTGAAGTCCTTAGAGAAATCCATTTGTGCAGTGTCCCCAAGTCCTGGCGTTTTTAGAAAGGTGAGATAAGAGAAGGTGTGCAATAGTCCTCATAATTTTCGTTTTGTTTTCAGCTTTGGTTTTTCGTTGTCAGTGAATATTTTTGGATTAGGTCCATTTTATAGCATGTATACCAGGAATCCAGTGCCTGAGGTGGTAACCTGAACCCCCCAAAAAAAAAGTGTCCTCAGTTCATCGGGCTGCACAAAAGGCCCTTCATTTACATTGCAACAGCACTGTTATTGTGCTTCTTTTAGTCTTTTTCTGAAGCCTGTGTTGTGGATAACCGTTTTGTTGTTGTTGTTGTTGTTGTTGTCTGAGGAGATGATTCACTTCAGGAGCTTCAGAAGAATGTGCCTTTGATGTTCTTGCAGAGAATCTTTTTGAAGGATCTGCGGAAGTCTTTGTTGAAGATGGTGTAGATGACCGGGTTGAGGCAGCTGTTGCAGTAGCCGATCCAGAAGAAGAACTTAAAGAGCGGATCTGGCAAGGCGCACATCTCTGGGCACACAGCTTGTAGGCTGTACGAGAAGAAGAAAGGGAACCAGCAGATGACAAAGACGCCAATAACCACCGCCAGCACAAAGGTGAAGCGCTTCTCTCGGTTCACCATAGCTTTGCGCCGTGCGGAGTTGGGTGTTCCTTCCTGCTTCGTCTTCCGGGTCACCAATTTGGCCCCTTTGGTGGTGGCGATCATGTCTCTGTATTTCTGGATGGTGGCGGGGGAATGGATGCCACTGGGTGTCATGCTCGGGGTACAGGGGACCTCTAACCCCCTCCCACCTTGCTCAGTGTCTGAGTCAGAGCTCATGCTCTCTCCGTTATTGTTGTCAGGCTGTTTCATGGTCTTCTTCGCCTTTTTCCCCTCTTTAGGTTTATAAGGAGCCATTTCGGATGAATTTGAAGGAGACGGGGAGGGGCACGATGTGGTCGATGTCAGGGTTGTCAAAGGGGGTCGCAGATGTTTTTTGGAGACTGGGGGGCTCGCCGCCTGCTCGGTGGAGTCCACTTGGGACACAGCCAGAGTCGGAGGCCTGTTTTTTTTCTGCAAGGTAGAGGGCGTTTCATCTCCTCTTCCATTTTGTAGACCCTCCATGTGGACCTTGTGCTGAGGAGTTGCGGCATTGGCTGGGACCTCTTTGCGGGGCTCCCCAGGTGGACATCGTGTGCGCTGCTTGGCGATCTGGTAGATCCGCATGTAGACTAAGATCATAATCAGACAAGGAGCAAAGAAGGAACCAATAGTTGAGTACAAGATGTACCAGCGCTCATTGTTGAGCTCACACTGTGGCAGCCCACCTGAAACCCCTTTGTTCTTGTTCATGGAGAGTAGTGGTGGGAAGGAGATGACTGCTGAGATCAGCCACACCACCAAAATGGAACATTTGATGCGTTTGGGCGTCCTCTTTGGGCCGTACGTGACACGTGAGATAGACATGTAGCGGTCTAGACTGATGGCGCACAGGTGTACTATAGAGGAAGTGCAGAACAACACATCCAACGCCAGGTAAATCTCACACCATACAGTGCGGAAATACCAGTAGCCCATCAGTTCATTGGCCAGTGAAAATGGGATGATGAGAGTGGCCACCAAAATGTCTGCAGCTGCAAGGGAGACCAAGAAGAGATTCTGGGGTCCTCTGAGCGAGCGGCTGGTTAAAACAGCGATGATGACCAGAATATTGCCAACAATTGTAAAAATAATCATCAGTGTGATGGCTGTTGCAAAGGCTGCTGTGGCTTCTGGGGTGTACGGAGGGGGTTTTAACATACTCTGGTTACAAGTCGGTGAAGATGTGCCTCCAGTGCCACTGATGTTGTGGCCATGCAGACTCGTGCCCGCCAAGCACGCGCTTGCCATGACTGCCACAAGGCGGCAACTGAGAATACACGTGGATTAACCTTCTCTATTAGTAATCCAAATGTGAGCAGAATAAATTGAATGATTTCGTTTAGCTGTTTTATTTTCCTTCTTCTTCTTCTAATAACTTAGTAAAATGTATTCTTTTGAAATTAAAAGATTTTACGTATAATCGAATGAATACATCGCTCACTGCGAAAAGATTCTGTCAGTCATTGTTACGTCACATCTCGTCGAGTGTTGATACATTATTACTTTGCGTCAAATTTGGAATAAACGTTATTGAACAGTTATGGAAACGTGCAATTTAATTTAAAAGACAGCCATGAAAAAGAAAATTAAATGTCAGGGAGATTACATCTATTAAATTATGATTTAGGGTTCTGATAAATTATCTTTTATGGTTCTGTCGCTAAATTATCAACTTCTGAACGAAGACAGATAACGTGAAAGGAAAAAACTAAAACTAAAACAACAAACAAACCAAACGCCCAGTGGGGGAAAAAATGCGAGCAATGGTGTCACAAATAGATTGAACTGGCAATATGAAAAAGCTGCGTAATAGTGTGATTTTATAAATTATATCTATCTGAGTAACAATTATTCAGTTATAACATTTTAAATATTCCAAAGTTCAAATTACGAATAAAAACGCTATTAATTCTCACCAAGTGCTTAGAAAACAAATATATTGGAATGCTTAAATCTAGGTTACCCAGATGCTCAACCCTCCACGGAGCGCGAGGCTTTAAATATAAATTTCCAGTGAACACGCAGCAGCGCGCGGCGTTGTGCCAGTTTCCCCTCGCAGTTTTCACAAGTTTGCAAAAAGAATTTGAGTGCAACAACTACCCTGAAAAAGGATGGAGTCTGTTGTAGTTGTGCCGTTGTTACATTCCTGAGTGGAGAAAGTCGGCTTAATGAGGAATCAGAGGCACGGCAAAATGAGCCGGGTATGTCCAAGCACTAAAAAGAACGATAATGTCTAAAAAACTGTTTGCCATCCGTCTCCCGCCTTGTGTCTCCCGTTTTAGTCACAGTATCTCAGTGAGCAAGCTGAATGCCTCCTGCGTGCCTCGCGCATTACCTCAGTGACAGTTTGAAGTGTCGGTGCAGCTCGCGCGCGCCGCTCTGGCTTCATCTCTACGCAACGCTCCTCCTCAGTAACCCAGTATAAGGGATGTCAGGACGGGCGTCATGAGGCGAGCTCTTCCCTCCCACTGAAAAACCTGACCTATCCCAACACTCTAATGTCAAACATAAAACAAATACCGGCGTGTAGTGGATGCAAGTCAAATAACGCATTTTGGAGAATTTAAGAACTCCAAATACTTATCCAAAAAGGATAAAAGCAATGGTTTTGAATAAAGACATTTACCTAACGAAGAGTGCGTGTGTTACCATGTGTTCGATTGAGAAGTTCATATTATAGCTAGGTACATATGACCTGAAACTAGACTGTGAAGCATAAAGTATGAAAAATGAAAGTTTTTTTTTTTTCTTTTTTTTTTTTAGTTAAGGTGCGTAGCTGTTCACAACTGCAGAACAACATTTAATAATTACACTGCTGACTACATCACCAAAAAAAAGTATAGCATAGCCTACTGTAAAAGCAACAAATCTGTTTGAAACGTTTCAAACTTTAATGACAGACTGAGCTCGTCAAATGAATCGTGACGGTCGAGCGCTTCATTTCGGAAAGATCAAGTGTTTTAATGCGCTCTTCAGATGAAGTGCAACATATACCCAAACGCAATTTAGCGTGTCCATTAGGATCAGAGAATTTCTGGTTCCTGAATCACCCTTATTACCGTCGTGATTTTAGCAAAGAACAAAGGACGTTGTGTCAAAAGGGTCGAACCATTTCCAGTATGCAAAATATATTAAATAAATATTTGCACGAAGCGCTCTTCTGTGGAGTACTGGGCTTTAGAAAAACATTTGCGTATTTTAGATTTGATAGATAGATAGATAGATAGATAGATAGATAGATAGATAGATAGATAGATAGATAGATAGATAGATAGATAGATAGATAGATAGATAGATCAATGGACAAAACCGAATATTTAACCATCATTTTTGTAGGTGTATTTTATTTGGCAGGTGATCCAGCACTCAAGCATTAGTGTATTTTGCCAATGTATTTTCATTTTTTTATTTATTTATACAAAAGTCAGTTTTTTTTCAGCTGCGTTAATGTCAGAATACCACACGATCTTGTGACTCATTCACTGATTTGTGTTTCTTTTGAAACATTCAAAATTGTGTTAAGCCTATTCTATAAAGGCTACCTTAGTGAGTTTAGCGCCATATTTCAATGGGTTTTAGTCTTGTTTAATCACATTACAACTGTTCAGCTGACAAAAGTCTATACGAAAATAAATACATAAGTTCAGTTGACGAAAACTCCATAAAACTGCGCAACTGTGAAGACAACCTCGTTTCCTTCCGTTTTTAAATTCAGCATGGTGTATAGACTGATTAAGGCCTATTGACTAAAATGCGTGACTTATTTTTTATCATAGTATTTTTATCTATTCATGTATGCCTTTATAGATCCAGGCACTCCTGAGAATGAAGTTCTCTTTGGAAACTGCATTTACTGTACTTTTTCCCCCCAATAACTTTCAAGCGGGTCATGATGTTCCTTCTGGAGAGAGGTCATTTTCTTCTTAGTAGTGAAAGAGTGATATACGAGATATATGAGGCTGTTTAGTTTGCCTGCCTTTGTGAAAAAGAAGTGCACTTAATGGTACTGAATGTATAATTGAAGTGTACTTCAAATCTTAGAAGTGTGTTAAAACAGCTGTACTATAATATAATATTAATGAAATAAAACCTGAAGAGAGAGAACTTAGTGTCTTCATGGTTTTAATACCCAAGTATACTTGTAAAAAGTTTGTCATAATGTCAAATTAAAACTTTAACTTTAAAGTGCATTACAAATGTTTATATTAAAAACATATTTCCTTTGCTTTAAATAAGTGCACTTATTTTGATGTGTTGACTCGCACATTCAATTTTAGTTTACCATAAATGCTTGTCTGTCTATCCCAATACAATTTAACCATATCAAAGGCAACAGAAGTAATTATGAAGTTAAATATAAAGATCTAAGTCCTATTATGACAAGCTAAATACATTCAGTATAAATTTAAACTGTAATACATGTGCATTTAATTGCAAATAACATGCAGTCAAGTGTTTGAAAACGTTATATATAAGTTGGAATTTCTAGAAATATATTATTGCCATTATAAGTATACTAAATGTACCTCTCTTAGGTAGGGGATACCTGGCCATTTTGAGATTGTTATTAAAATAATAATAATTATATATATATATATATATATATATATATATATATATATATATATATATATATATATATATATAGCCTATGACTTGCATATAAAATATATTAAAACCAATCATGTCAGAAAATAAAGTTCTTTTAAAAAAGAGTTGGAGGGAGATTCTGAATGTTTCTCTGTTCTGCTGTTAATTCTGCGGTTTCTAATGGCAATGCAAGCAGTAGCTGCATAATGAACAGCTTTTAAGGACAGTCATTTGAATTTGATTTGACTTGATTCCCAAACAAAAGTAAACCCGCTGTAAGGATCATTTTAATTACATGTTTAGGTATTCAAAAGTGAATTAACAAACAAACAACAACAACAACAAAAAGACAGAAATTGCTGTGGTCTGAATAATAGTGTCAAATGAAAAGTTTGAATATGAGACAGTTACTGTGTAGGAGCTTTAACAGCCTAAATATGTAAGCTACTGGGTAAAATATAATTCAGAAATATTGCCAGGCCCTCATCGGAACTGACACAAAATGAAACAGATCCAATTTACAGCTGTGCGAGTAAGCAAATAAGTTCAAATGTTTGCTAGATAGCTTCACACCAGAGCTGTTAGTTTCAGATAACGTTCTGAGTTTTGCTGGAGATGTGAGAGAGTTTGTTCATGACCATATCAGCTCTGCCATCACAGGATCTGCCTCACATGGGCAACCACAATCTGTTTCACCCTAAGTGCTTCGAACCTCCATCAGAGTTGGTCAGAAAGCTAAACCCATAAGTGTTTTCCATGGCCACGCTCACAATGAAGGAGTTGTAGATGCTGATGGCTGTAGGCAGCAACGACCTTGTGTAACACAGTCCTTGATTGTTGATCTCTGATTTGCTGATGAATCCCACACAACACTCCAAAGTTATAAAACAAAAACTGTATTTGTTGCTTTACTTCTTCACTGGTATTTGCTCACCTTCAACGCATTCAGCAATCACAGAGATGCTTGGGAATTAAATCATCATCAATATCATCATCATCATCATAAATCGTGTTCGTTAGAGACCTGCTCATACTCAGGTTAATAGTCTAATACTGCCACTTTGTGGTCTACTGTATTTATGCTTTGACATGTGCAGTCAGCTCCTTTGACTTCGCCAGCAGATGGTGCTGTGGTAAAAGATTTCAGCTGCTTATATCATGTACGTAGCACAGTTGTGTGATTACCACAGCGATGAGCAAGAGAAGATAAATGTGTGCCAATGACTATTGCAACAATAACTAAGAAATTAGCAATGTTATCTGTTTATGACACCCCTGCAGCTCTGATCTCTTTTAATATTGCAACACTAACTTGCAAACGTTTGACGCAACTGATATTTTTTACGTAACTGAAACCTTTTAGTCACAACACACTGAAGATTACTGTTTCAAGTAAATGCTATTTTTTTACTCTTTCTATTCTTCAAAAAAAATTTTCAACGTTGATATTAATAAGAAATCTTTTTTGAACACCAAATCATCAAAATGTTATGCATACTGATTTTGAAGGACCATGCGGCACTGAAGAAATAGTAATGACTGCTGAAAATACAGCTTTAGATATTAAATTAAAGTTATTTCCTGATCAAATAAATGCAGCCTTGGTTAGCATAATAAACTTCTTTCAAAAACCTAAAATAAATATAATATTATAATTGAATATAACTGTGGCCACATTCTCATATTAAGTGTAATTACTTGGGCTTTAATTCTCATATGGAGGGGGGCCCACAATGAAGTTTAAGCCCTGGGGGCTCTTAGGACCATAAGGTTTCTGAAAAACATGATAATAATAAGACAAATACATTCATTTCTGTATTAAACAAATTAATCCATTTATTTACATACTGAAATAAGTCAACCACATAGCTTACAAAAGATATTATTATCAAAACAATTGCAATTTAAAGTGCATTTCTTGAATGAAAATATATAAATAACTATTTACAAAAAGAAAGGAAATAAAATAACACTTTATAAAAAAAAATAAATAAAATAAATTACAAAAAGGCTTCAGTGCCTGTTATCTATCGCAACAATTAAACTTACTTTTAAAATGACCTAAGATCACAGTTTGTCAGGTCTTTGCCCTTTTAAACTTGCTCGAGGCTGACAATTAGACAGTAACTTCATGGAAAATCTTGACATTTACCAAAGCGAAGACTAACCACACGTCACAGCCTTATATGGTCACAACATCAGTCACCGCAGTCAAACGGAACATCGACTGATGCAACATTGTTCACAGTATGACAATCTGTGCACATACATCCTAAACATATATTACTGTTGAAGCTAAAATGAAAACAAAATACTTTTTTAGCCTACATTACTACCCATCTTTGCATGACAGAAGTTGTTTGTCTGTTTCATCGAAACTCATACACAAGTTATCTTGGGTCAGTAGTACAGTGTCAAAATGACAAATGTCAAAATTTTCCATGAGGGCTATTGGGTGTAGCAGTGTGTCAGCGATGCCGCTGTTGTCTAGAAACACAGGAAGGCATTTATCTATGTATAGTTTGTATTGCCATAAACAATCAAGAACTGGTAGTCAGTGGATGCCATCTAAAACGTTACCCAAACAAGTCGAGTTATTTCATGGTGTAGTTCAAAGGGTGAGATGCCTCATTTGATCCCCTTATTAAATGTCTCATGTCTCTCTGTTTGTACAGCCATAGATAGCATCAAACTAAAACTCTCTGAAAGCACCTTTGCAGATCTGCCCCAGTCTTTGAAGTCAAAGCTGTGGCCAGTAGATCTGTTTTCTGAAAGTTAGTGCGGCCAGTTTAAAATGTGCCACTATTCTCTCTGTTTATTACAGAATAGGGGCACAAAACGTCCGTCTCGAACTGAAGAAGTTGGCCCATGAAAGCTAGGTTTGGTGAGATGACTTGTCTGCGGCGTTTTACGAAGTCAAAGGCCTCGTCCAGACTGACGCGTCGGGCGTGAATGAGGTACGCCAGGCAGATGGTGGCTGACCGGGAGATTCCTGCTTGACAGTGGACCAGCACTCGACCACCACTCTCTTTTATCGAATCTGCAGATGCAGCGGAGGTGAGCATTAGTTTTTATGTCATTATTATATTTCTGAAGAATCAAGACACGTCTTTTTGTTGATACCACAGGACTTACCGATGAAGTGGATGGCCTCTGGAAAGAGGACGCGTATGTCTGCGGCCAGGCTGTCCTCCACCTTCAGAGTTTTGTACTGAAGTTCCTCCTCGAACAGGTTGGGACAGGAAGAGGATACGTTGAGCACAGCGGTGATCCCGCATCGCTCCAGAGTCTCCCGTCTGGATGAGTGATGTGCGCTGCCCAGAAAGAGGAAGGGGAGGATTTCGACTGGACCACCCTAGAAATCACAAAAGAACAAAAGTCAATGAGACACTGTGCATTCAAAAGACATTGTGATTTAAATTGAGATAATTCATTATGATTTCAAGATTTCTAATAGCCAACCTGATCATAGAGAGGAGTCTTTCTTCCGGAAACAATGGGCTCTGAATCGCTGAGAGCAGGATGATTTGAGCACATGACAGTAGGGCTTAAGCAGAGCTCTGGATAATGTGCGAAGAACCCGTCAAATCCACCTAGAAATGGACAAAGAAAACATTTTGGTGTTAATTCTGTGCGTTTTGTTATGTTATTGTATGTGTGTGTGTGTGTGTGTGTGTGTGTGTGTGCATGCATTTATATGTTTCCTGACAAAACATTTTAACAGTTTATAAAGCAAAGTTGCTTATGCAGTTTGCAAATATGTTACATTTTTCAACAGATAAATACAGCACTATAGAATCTAATTAAATTCGTCGAAATAGAAGACCATATAGTATGTCTGAGTCATGTGAGTCATGTCAAATCATATTATTCCAAAACAAATCAGATGTAACCACATGAATGTTTTGTTGTTTACCTGCCATTTTTACAGTGACATGTGTGTGTGTGTCTTTAAACGTAGCTGATTTATATGTTTTACACCAATTTTACAGTGATAAAATATAGCAGTTTAACTGAATTGCAGTAGCTATTCCCCAAAAAAAAAAAAAAAAAAAAAAACACGGACAACATGTAGTTCTGTGACGTTTACCTTGTAGGAAGCAGATGTGCGTCGAGGCAGACTGGACCTCTGACTGAAGGGCGCTGAGGAGGAGACTGGCCAGACTCTCGCTCTTCAGATCTCGGACCGAGCGACTGTTGTCATCCAGCACCACCACCGGAGAGAAGTCCCCGTTCCGCAGCTGGGCCAGGAGCGACTTATCGGCCACCAGCCACTCCAGACACACCACGGAGCTCTTGGACCTCCGTCTCAGCATGGAATTCCAGTTGACGTTGCGGGACTCGAGGATGTGCGCTCGGGAGAAGGCGAGGAACGGCCGGCAGTCCAACACGATGCATCCCCCAGACGCGAAGAGCTCAGTGGGAGTCCGCAAAATATGAACTAACTCACTACTTGAGATCTCGAGAGGGTCGCCGATACCCATGACCTCTCTAGACAAACAACAGTCGTGAGGAGAAACGGATATTCTTCACAGCATCCACGACAGCGCGTGCAGTGTATGGGAACGAACCTGTTAGTCCACTAGAAATTAAGAACTATTAACAATAATACAACTAGATGACACAATATTATTTGGTCCGTATTGACCTGGTTTGTTTTCACAGTATTTTTATTTTTTAAAGAAAATCGATTTTTTATATATATAATCGTTCCCTGTATTTCGTCAAAGCTTAGTTGTAAAGTCTTTTATTTGTCAGTAGATGTGCTTCTACAGTACAGGCGGGGTTGGAAACAGTATTTGTATCGCTTCTCCTCCGCCACAGCCACGCCTTCGTTTTCCACATAAGGAACAGACGTCACGCACGGAAGCACCATATATGGCCCGTTGACTAAGAACGACATTCCATATATGGCTCTTTACGCTCTCACCTCTTCTCCCACCGGCACGTGGTCGTTGGGGTTACCCGTGTTTTTTTATTTTGTGACGTTAGTTTAAGCAGTACCATAGAGCTGTAAAACCACCAGCACACACACGCACACACGTGAAGTGTAGAATACGGTCTATTATGAGACCATTGTGGTTGGCCTGAGGGCCTCGGGCAAGATCACAACGTTAAATCAGGAACATCAAAACCACGCGCTGAAGGCGATGATGCATTTTCATGCTTGGCCGTACCATGTAATTTAGTGTGGGTAAAATACACCGCTCTGCAACTTTCCATAGGTGTAGCATACAGTTTCAGTGGGTGATGCAAGCTGTCAGCAGAGAATAACTGCTAAAATGACAAATAGACCCAATAGATGCTGAGAAAAAAACTAAACACACAAACAATGCAGGTGTAGCCTACTTATTGCTGCAATACAATTTGTATAGGCTACAATATAAATGTTTTGCAAACAAAGAAAAATAGAAATGAAGATATCTGTCAAGTTTCTAATAACTTCAGAAAATAATAAAGAACAGTGGTCAGATTAAAATAATATATTATTATTGTATTGTTTTATTGAACATAATGCATTCCAAAGTACATAAAAAATTTCACATTGTCGATTTGATCAAAAAATCTTAGGGGGCAGATTATTGTATATGTAATATGTTAATGTAATATGTAACAATTTTAGTCATTTTATTTAGAAATAGGCCTATCTGGTGTCTCTGAGACCCCAAATAAGTAATGCGATATTGAAAAGAGGTACTCAAATAGAAATTTTGATTAGAATCAACTCTCATGAGATTAGGAAATGTACCATGACATCATCAACCTGATGTATTGTGTGATATTTGTGTGATATATGTATTTCACATCACTGTAAACAAAAAAACAAAAAACAAAAAAAACAATATATATATATATATATATATATATATATATATATATATATATGTTGCAGGTTTATGCAGAAAACATATATACTATATAATTAGCTCCCTAGTAATTTAACAAATTTGAAAAGTTTACGCTAAAATCAATTCTATATGTGACTGGACAAACGCAAAGACAAACAGATCAATTTCAAATGTACATCTATTTTTAACCCCTAAGAGCAAACAGCACAGTTGCAGATATTAAGGAGCAGGTTGTTCTCTGGATGCTTAAATGACTTTAAAAGCACAACCTCCCACGCATGCACCTCATTGTGCTTGTCCAGGACTCAGTGTCTAGCCAGCTCATTCTCCATACACGTCCACACAGAAGCACTATAAAGGAGGGTTTGTACTTGTGAATGGAACAATCTGCAGTGGAGAAATAGGCCATGTGGTATAAAGTGAAGAAAAAAAAACATGAACTCTGAATGCAGGATTATGTGTGGAATTAAATGGCCCAGGGGGCTGGATAATGTTTAACAGCAGTCTGTAATCTGAGGTTGCATTCTCAATCTCTCTGTCCCAATCACATTTTATTTCTCTTTCTCTGCACTTTTCCCTCTTTTTTGGCTCTGCAGCTTTTCAGACTAATATCATTAGTTTTGAATGCAATGTATTTGCTATTCATTGTTTTGACCTCTCCACACCTTCATCTCTCTATGTTTGAATGCTCCTTTTCAATATAAAATATATTTTGGAATCATTTTTAATCACACACTGCCAGAATTTTACAAGATTCAAGATAACAATGATTTTTTTTTAAAATATAATAAAATGCTTTATTCAGAATTTGCCAGTGAACTCAATGCAGACTAGGATATTTTCTGCCATTACATGAGAAACTGTTGTAAATACAATAAATAATAGTCATATTGTGCTGCAGTGTGGGATAATAGTTTAAGTAATGTCATTAGTGTTCACTTTGGCTGGGATCTTGGACCTTTTTACAACTGAATTCAGTTTCTCCTAGCAAGAACACAGTTGGTTATTATGTAGCAAAAATTACACAAGTTTATTCATTTGCATTTTTACGTTTGCAATTTGTACCTAATGACCTGACTCACATTATGTTCTTCCAGGTTAAGGACAAATTCATCACAACACAGATACTTAAGTAATTGACTATGAAGTCTGATCATAACTGATGTTTTTGACTTGAAACCGTTGCTTCTGACTATGTGTAGTTATATGTAGCTATATGTCATTTTTGGGTGAACTAAACCTTTATGGGTGGTTGGGGATTTTTGGTGAGCTGAGTCAGGTGAACTATTAGTCTGACTCATCAACCGGGACTGCAACTTAACATCGGTTACTGCAGTCAAAAAAAATAATTTTAATCGTACGTCAGAAAAATAAAAAAAATAAAAATGCAATTAAGTCATGCTTGGAAGTCTAACACCACACAACTGCAGTTAATGTGTGAATAAATACGTCTTTAATAAAACATAGATGCAGATAGTTATTTGACCACAGTCATTTCCTGCTTTTGTTCACACTGCCGTCACAGTATGAAGTCAGCATTTATTGTAATCAATTGTAGGACCACCACTTTAAAAATAACTGTGAAAGTACAGCAACTTGTAGGCAGGAATAAACTATAGATTTAAATAAAAGTACAGAAACTAGTAACCAAAACTTAAAGGAAGGTAGAAACTAATAGCCAGTAATAAAACAGACATAAAAAAAAAGTTCACCCACATTTATTTCTGTACAGTGTGGAACGTCCCCCACGTCTGAGCTCACTTTTAATTAATTTGAAATGACAACAACAAACATTACTACTAAAATGTGTGAGGATGTGCGTGTGTCTGAGTCACATATCTGAAAATGGAAATGCTGCTTCCTCATTTATGATTGATACATCCTATCAAATATGATACATCACAAGAATACAGACTGCTATTGCTCAAAAACACCCCCATCTGAAAACTAAAAACGCCTTGTGGTCAATCTAACCAACATGACCTAAAATGACATCATTATGCCTCATGCTGAAAAGAGAGATTATTCTTAACTCTCATGTTCAGTTGCAATTGACTTGAATGTTTTTATATGTGGGGTGTCAGAATATTTCTGTGGTGTACGTGTATCTCATAATATTAATTTAGATATTTAAGTCTTTGTTTTATTTTTCCTCCGACCTCATTAAAGGTGGCAGATATTATCGATGTTTATCATGTGACTGGTATCAGTTTGACTGATTCTGTTTCAGCTAAACTGGCACAACTAAAAATAAAAAATAAACCACTAATGATCAGCTAAGAAATTAAAATAAACAGATGGCAGGAGTGTATATCTACACCTTTTTTAATAATTTTAGTATTGATTGCTTTCCAGGTTCCACGAGACCCCAAACTCAAGTAATGATATAATAGGTATAGTAATGATATCATATATAATGTCAGTAATATCATTAGTTTTGAATGCAATGTATTTGCTATTCATTGTTTTGAACTCTCCACACCTTCATCAATATAAAAGATATTACGGAATCATTTTTAATCACACACTGCCAGAATTTTACAAGATTCAAGATAACAATGATTTTTTAAAATGTAATAAAATGCTTTATTCAGAATTTGGCAGTGAAATCAATGCAGACTAGGATATTTTCTGCCATTACATGAGAAACTGTTGTAAATACAATAAATAGTCATATTGTGCTGCAGTGTGGGATAATTTAATCACACTTTAATCACACACTGCCAATTAGAAATGTTGAGATTAAGATTAAGAAATATTGTATCATGATATATCAACTTGATACATGCTATATTTTTTACTGAGCTGTTACAATAGTTCTCTGAAATCAGAACATGGAGGTTAAAATGTTGAGAAACCTTTTGAATCATTGCATTGATTGACATTATTTCTGCACAGTATTTCAAAATATTGTAAAATTTCGGTTGATGGTTAAGAATAAAAACTTGTACGTGTTCAACTCAGCCTAAAATTGCAAAGCAAAACTAAAACCACTGTTGTTAAAGGAAGAGGAGGAGGATCCTCCCATGCACTGTTTGTCTTTCTCTGAATGTGTGTATAAAGAGCAGCTGAGTTCAGCTCCGTCCTCTTCTCTCCTTCACTCCCTCAGTCTTGAATTTCCCTTCATTCACTCTGTCTCTCCCCCGTCTTTTTCCCCGACAATTTCTCCCACAGCTGCGGCCACTCTTCCATCCCACACTCCTCCTCCTGTCAAGCTCAAGAATATGAGGTTTTGTGTTCGTACTTGCCTGATATTAGTCTGAATTTCAGCGCATGTCTTTACATGTCAAAGAACTGGTTTGTGATGCAACACCATCGTCATCACATTAAATGAGAATTTAGTGAAGACTCACTCCACTTGATATGAGACCAACTGTTCATGTGTAGTTTGTTAATTTAGTGCAGTTAATAAAAAAATTAATATGTTCAAATAAAATGAATACAATCTTGCTCCTGGCCTGTATCTAAATTACACAAAATGGGATTTTCCTACCATGGCAGTAAGTCGAATACCATGTTGTTGCTCAAGTTCTTGATGCTACTTCAGGTAATATGTCTATAAAAACTGAAAAACAAGCAACTCAGAATGAGTTGGAACTATTTGTGTTAGATAAATAAAATATAAAAGAGATATAATGTTTTCCATTGTTTCCATTCGCATCTGTTTATTTCACTATATGCATGTACACCTGTCACATTCAGTGTGTGTGTGTGTAACGTTGAATAATATGTGGTTTTGTGAGGGAGTCAGGATGAGGGTGTTCATTTTAAATGGGTAAACTGTTGTGAGGATGGTGCTGTGGGCTGAGGTTAGAGTAACGGGCCATGTAATGTCACAACTTCCTGTTTGGCAGAGAAAAAGATATAGAAATGTCCTTTATTGCCGTAGCAACAAAATAGGGCCGTTTACTGTCGGAAAATAATTCAATAAAACAAAACTGTGACGACATATATCCTGGATGAATCCTTGTACATATGATAATAATGGCATATACATTAATTTGTCATAAATTAAATACATTTTAAATTAGAATTGAATTTTAAATTATAATAATACATTCAATTAAAAATAATTAAAACAATTTAAATGTAAATATTTGATACTTTAATCATCTGGTAATCACCAACAGGTGTGTAGACATGCATATTGTTTTTATTATTATTATTATTATTATTAATACATTTTACTATTTCCTTTGTTAACTGCAGATCAAATGATTTCTGGAAGTCATGAATGTTGACACATCCCTAATATTAATACTCTTGACTATATCTTGATGTATGTAGCTAAAATAATGTTTGCTTGAGGGATGTCCCCTCCACGTTTGTTTGATCAAACGTCTCTGTCTCATAAAGGAAATTGATGAGTAATCCAGTGAAAATTGTACTTATTCTATACAAGTGTTCTGTTTCGTATTCTGTTCCAGAGAAAACAATCAAACAAGCTTGAGGAAGAAAAAACTAATGTAGGTAACAGCATGAAAACAAATGAAAAAGAGAAAATGTTTTGGAACAACTATTCGACCTGTGTCTACCCGTGACGTCACCCGTCTCAGTAAAACAATAGGAAAATGCAGAAAGGAGATAAACAATAGATGAAAGCATCAAAACCAGTCACTCAGAATCACAACTGAGCAGAACTTTCAAAATGGATCACTTCCTGCAACTTAAAGGACTTTCCCCAGAATCTCCAGTGACATGATAATATAAAGATATTATAAACATTAACACTGCCATTTTCTACAAAGCTGCTGTGAAATAGTGAAATACTGTGGAAAGTGCTATACAAATAAAATTCACTTAACATGAGCAATGTTACTCCTGATAAATGTTGTAAAGTGCACGGGAGACTTCAGCCACCTGTTCACGCCGAACACAATACTGTAACTGAAAGAACTGAAAAACAAAGCCATCATCAATCAGATGAAGCCGTGCTGAACAGGAAGTCTGACAGTCTCTCACTTACCAAAGGGGAACTTCACAAGTGTTTGAGAGTTTTCAGCGTACTCTCCTCTGGCCAGAAGAGCGAATAATCCCCAGGATTAACCAGTTGGCAGGGGAATATTAATTCTAGAAAAACATTGTAATCCGAGAGATTAACCTCTCCCACTTCATCTTTTGCTCTCTCCCACGTGTCTGCACAACCAAAACGTGGCATTCATTCATCTGAAACGTGTCTTTTTTTATTACCAGTGAATTTATATATTTTACAGAGGGTGTGTGTGTGTGTGTGTGTGTGTGTGTGTGTGTGTGTGTGTGTGTGTGTGTGACTCAGTGTGTAATTGAATAACATATGACAGGACCTGGTGGACAGATAATAATGAAAATGACATTAACCACTGAAATAAACCCCAAATAAATTACCCATGAAAATCTACCTCTAGAGCTTGTACCTACGTTTGTCACATGACTTGATGGAAAATAATGATGTCATTAACTTCAGTATAAACTATTGCCGATTGAAGTTTCTATTCATTTCTTTCATTTATTGACTTAAAATTGCTATTTTCATTTATTTTGAAAAGTCAAAATAAATGAAAGAGAGCGGTATATATATATATATATATATATATATATATATATATATATATATATATATATATATATATATATATATATATATACCGCTCTCTTTCATTTATTTTGACTTTTCATCTATTGACTTACAATTGCTATCAACGTTTCATATATATATATATATATATATATATATATATATATATATATATATATATATATATATATATATATATATATATATGTATGTGTGTGTGTGTGTGTGAAACAGTTTTGAGTTCTGTATAGTTGTGAATACAGCTGTGATATATCAGCATACGTCAGATATTTTAGTATTTATGACTTAAAGGACTTTCCCTAGAATCCCCAGTGACGTAATAATATTAAGATATTATAAACATATAAATACCGTTAAAAGTTAGATGTTTTATCATTTTTTTTAAAGAAATCTCTTATGCTCACCAAGGCTGCATTTATTGGATCAAAATACGTGAAATAGTAATATTGTGAAATATTGTTATAGTTTCAAACAACCGTTTTCTGTTTTATGCAATTTATCCCAAAGCTGAATTTTTAGCAGCCGTTCCTCAATGTCATATTATAAGCAATATGTCTTTATTTTAATATATTTAAAAGTATTACATAAAAAAATAAATAATAATTCTTACTGACCCTAACATGATTTTAACATATATACATATATTGATCTTTTAAATGGACACATTTGAAACTCATCAGTCTTCTGTGTGTCTGTGGTCTTTTATTCATGTGTCTCTTTGGATCACATCCCTCATTCTGTCACACTCATCAGCTCGATGTCCTCCCCATCCTCCTCCTCTCCTCTTCTCCTGCTGTCTCTCGTGTCGTCCTGCCGCTTCATGGTCAGTCTGTCAGAGCGGCACAAAGCAACATGACAGAATGGATGCAAACAAAGAGTACTTCCTTCCTAATGCTGTCTCTCTGGACAAAATCAGCAGGGTGCCATCGCAGATCCCCCACTCTCATTCTCTCCTCCCCTCCATTCTCGAATTCCCTGCAGCTCAGCTCATACATACAACTTTATATATAGATTTAAAAAAAAAAAAATTCCTTGCAGCATCTTTTAACATATATGTTGTAATGTATCTTACAAAAAAAAAGTATCTTAGTATGTTATGTTACTTAAAGTATCTATAGTCTGACAACAAAAATCTGGAATTCTGAAGAATATGTTTAAACAAGGTACAATATTATTGATAGCTGTGTTATTTTGTTATTAATTACAAGCACTGATATTTTAAATAAGCCTTTATTTTCAGTTTAAATTAAAATTATAATTTAGTTTAAGTTTTAGAAAATTTTAGGGTGTTTGGACCTTTAAAATATGAATGTGAAAATATGAAAAGGATTTGTAATAGTTTTAGTTAACAGTAAAAACACTGGCCTCAATATTTCAGAAACAAACAATGACAGTAATTCCATCCCATTCCATGCAGATTGTGGGCCTGATTATAATTCATTTATAATCCAAATATGAAACAAATGCCACTTAATGGAAGCTTGAATGAAGTGAAATTCGACTTAAATATAATACTGTTACTATATATCCAGTAATAGTAACACAAAATATACAAAGCATTCAATAAACATTATCAATAAAACACATCCACATCCACATTTTCTTTTTTTCTTTTTTCTTTCTTTTTTTTTTTTTTTTTAAATAAATGTGTTTTGTGAACCAAATCCAGGTAACACCCACAAGTCCTCTCTGGAAAATAACAGCTTGATAATCTAATTACTCATTCTGTCCTTCCCTATCTTTATTTTGGCCCATTTGCTATTTTGTTGTTGTTCAAACTAAAAAGTCCCTTTTTAACAGGTTCGCTGCTTTGCATCTAACCAGCCTGTTAATAGATACCTGAGGTTCACTATGATGACAAGGCTGCCTGTGATGCTGAGTACAGTCAGTAAACTCAGTATAATGATAAAACTGCTCCTCTGGAGGATGTGAAGTGTGGCATCATAACCCGAGGGCAGGGACGGAAATGTCACCATCAGTCTAGGGGTTGTAGATGGCAGTGGGTTGACTGAGGGAAAGAGAGACAGATGAGAGGAGGACAAATCTAGACTAGATATCAGTGAGTTATTACTTTTAATAAACATCACTTGCCTTTCAGTTTGAAATACATGCGGGACAGTGCAGTGTCCTTTTGATCCTGTAGGAGGCAGCGGTACGTGCCTTCCTCATTGACTTTCAGCTGATTGAGAACTATTTTAGACTCCTCTGTCACCACCAGCACTTCATACTCCCCGTCTTGTGACAGCTTGCCATGAATAATAAAAAGTCTGTGTTTTAGTACAATTTCGTAATTAGATTCAAATTAAAATCAGTGTTATCTGGTCTGTGGATCTCTGGAAAGATCAGTACTTAAGTGTATTTAAAACTGTAGCTTATCAACTGTTTCTTAACACACTTAAGTACACTTCTAAAAAGAGCAATTTGTAATAATGTCAAATTAAAAGTTTCACCTTAAAGTGCATTTTAAATCATCATTTTAATAACCTTTTGTCATGCTTTAAAGAAGTAGCTACTCTTATTTTGAAGGGTTAACTCAAAAACTAAAACCCATGTAAAGTGCTTGATTATAATTTTAACTGCAGTGTTATTCAATATTACATTTAAAGTTAATATATTGTAAATAAAATACTTGTCAGTAAATGATGCAGAATGCTTTAACCAAATTTTAAAGACAAAATTATGAAATTAGTTAAGAAGATTCACTTACGTCCTACGTAAATGGGTCTTAAATTCAAATAAATTTTCATAAATAAATTTAAACTAAATTAATTTTCATTCATTTTCAAATAACACGCAATTAAGTTTCTGAAAACATTACATATATATATATATATATATATATATATATATATATATATATATATATATATATATAATTTTTTTTTATTATTATTATTTTTTTTTTTACATAGGAGTTGTTTGCTTTTTGAAAACAGCAGATGTGTTTGCGTGTCTGTGTGCATGTACATTCTTCTCTCCAGGATGCCAGGAGTAATGGTACTCGGTCTGTCCAACTATAAGAGCGTGCCAGGGCAGGAAACAGTCCAGCACCACCTCCTCTCCTTCATCTGCCTCGAGATGATGCTCTAATGGAAACAGAGAGAATACAAAGAAGAGAGAAGGACAAAAGAGTGTGATGTGTTAAAATAGTCAGCTAAAATCATCCTGGTGTGTGTATCCGGTGGTGTTTTCTCACCTCCACAGTCTAGAGGCGGCGTGGCTGACAAACACGTATAGAGCCCATACTGACAGGAAGTGCAGTTCATCACTCTTTGATACAATAGCCCTTAACACACAAGCATCTGTATTCAATCACACACCTTCAGCGAGTTATAAAATACACATCATCATACTCATACTCTGTATACTCAACCATTTCACATTTCATTTATCACGTTACTTGCTGTTTCTTTGTAATCATTTGTCAAAATTTACAAGCATTTATGGAGAATAATTCATTTCCACACCAATATCTTTTCAGTGTACTAAAGAAAGAATATGTGTGTACAAATCTTGACTGTTAATATATTCAGAACAATATTATAGAGAAATATCGGAAACCGGAATTTGTACTTACCACATTTATTTGGACACAGACCTATGAAAACAAGTAATAACAAAACAAGATAATTCGTAAGATATGCTAATAAGATAATTAGTGAGAATCAGATGTTCTGACCAGTTATTGCTGCACTCTACCTTGGGCAACAAAAACCTCCAAATGCTTCCGAAGGATTCTCTTTCCTTTCTCCACAATATTAATCATATCCCACTGAATAGAATCTAAACAAAAACTACACAGCATTAGATTTAAATGGTTTTTGGTCTAAAATAAATGGTTTTTGGTCTAAAATAAAAAGACTAGACATTTTTTTTTTCTTAAAAGGTGAGAGTATATAATCTGCATCCATAAGCGTTCACCTGTCCTGTCTTCTTTCCAGTGCCTCTTAAATTCACTCTGATATTCTGTCCGAGCACGATAGAGTGTTGTAGGATCTAAAGCAAACATCAGATAGCGTTCCACATCATCATTTAGAAATATGATTTAAAGACATAAAAAAGTGTCTTGTACACAATAATTTTTCCAGTTTTTTCCAGTATTTTATTTTTTTTTTTTAATAGCAAAGTCATCAAAACTACAAAACAAATAGGTATAGTGACCAACAATTTTTTTGTAAAAAAAAAAAATATATATATATGTGTATATTTCTCAAGGTCTGCCACCCTCTAATTATTTTTTTTTTTTGTTATTGTAATTTCTATTAATTTTATAATTTTTTTATTCTGTCTTTTTGTCATTTTTATTGGTTGATTATATATGTGTGTTTTATTTATTTTTATATCAGATGATAGTTTTATTTCAGATTATAGAAAATGTGCTCTATACACAATAATTCCTACTAAATCTACAGATATGAATAGCAGTATCTCCCAGCTACTCCCGATTATATAACTGCAGTACCTATGATTCCATGAAACAGTCTGCTGGTGTCCCGATAGTTGACATAAGCGTGCTCAATGATTTGCTGCAGTTCGATCTGATCACGGACAGTGATGTCTTTGACAGAGGACAGGAAGTCTTCATGCACATTACGAATCACCTGGTCACACTGCAGACAGGACCACACACTGGGACACGAACCCAGAATCAAAAGCCAGCCCAAAAGAAATGCAAAAGCCATTTAGTAGAGACAGTGTGTTGTGGCCTTCAAAATATAAAAAGTGAATCTTCTGCATTCTCTAGAAATGTCACTTCAGAGTCAAAGAACCCTTATGATGTCATACATGCAGAAACATTCTAAATTCCATAGCAACACATGCTATTTAGAAATGTCCATGAAGAGGACAGTCACAAAGGATACAAATCTGACAAATAAACATTTTCATATCACAAATATCTTATCAGGTTATCAAAGATGCAGGCGAGTTTGCTTCTTCATTAGCACAGATTTGGAGAAATGTAGCATTACATCACTTGTGGATTATTTGTGGATTATTGTGGTGTTTTTATCAGCTGTTTGAACTCTCATTCTGATGGCACCCATTCACTGCAGAGTATCCTTTGGGGAGCAAGTGATGTAATGCAATCTCCAAAGATGTAATCTCCAAATATGTTTAGATGAAGAAATAAAATCACGGTTATTTACATTTTGGATGGCCTGAGGATGATCAAATTTTCATTTTTGGGTGAACCAATGTTTCAAAACAAAAAGGTTGTTTCAAATACTGCTGTCAATGCAGACAAAAGGGTTGAGGCAGGTTACTTCCTCTAGATCAGAGTCGTGCTGTCACATTTCATCATCACAGTGAAGTTAGCCCACTCAGTGGTTAAAACTGACAGCGGTGGTCCGTGCCACCTCAACACAGGCCTGATGTAGGTGACAACTGCGAGATCCATTTGCTTCATTCATGACGTGAATTGATTATGTAGGTGTGATGACAGTGAACATATGCACATGAGGAAATCGGAAATTTCTGAAGTTTCCATGTCCTTAAAAAACCGTCAAATTACACACTGTTATGAACTCAAGACAATGCACATGCCACAGTCATGCACCTTGATTCACAAAGATTAGCATACAAGCGTTCACACTGAAAATCTAAGCTTCAAAATCTAATTCAAACCTTGAAATAAGCTTAAAGTTTTAGGATTTTGAAAAACAAAAGAAACATTATGCCGATGATTAAGAAATGTTTAGAATGCGACACTATTTGTAGGTTACTGATCAAATACTGTAAGTACATTTGTGACACTGAAGCTCAAGATGCTCTTTGGATCATCTCAAATCATGCTGGAGAACACAATCATCAGGTTTTTATTTAAATCAAGCTTCTTAATATAGTGGACTTAGACTTTTGACCTTACTGTATATGCTTACACACAAACATGCATAAATCCAAATCAATCAAATCAATGTTTTTTTTTTTTTTTAAATCGGTCAAAATCTATGTAATATTGCCAACCTGGTACAGAAAGCAGACATGTTAAGCATCATTGTAATCAAGAAATTGATCATTTTAGTCAAATACATGTAAAGGTATTTTGACACCAAAAAGATAAAAGAATAAAAGATTATGAGCAGGGAAAAGATGTGGTTAGTTGATAGTTTATCACTTGCCAGAACATGCTGGGTAAAGTTCAACATATATTGTCCCTCCACACAGAAACTATATGTTGAAAAGATAATTTATGTGCCCATAACCATGAGTCTACATGTGTGCTTATCGATAAGTGTGCAAAACAGTGTGCATACTGTACAGTGCCAGTCTTCATCCATACACACACACTCTTATGCTTACTGGTTTTCTAAAAAGACATTTTCGTATGATTCACATCATACAAATTCATGTTAAATAACCACCTGGTAAAATAGATATGTTTTCCATGAGACCGTTGCTTGGTTTTTATAGTCCTTACAACAGTTTACAACTTTTACAGTGAATAAATAATACAAGACTCTGAAACTCAAGAATAAACGATGAGACTAAAGAAAAGCCATTCTCACACACCCTCAGAAACCATAATAATAATAAATAATAAAGTTATTGTGCCCAATCTCCAGTGTCCAGACAGGTGTTTGCTGAAGAACTCTGCTCTCTGATAGCTTGATGTACAGTATCATGATTTAAAAGATCCAGACTAGTGTTAAAGGGACACTCAACCTTAAAAAAAAAAAAAAAAAAAACGCTAGAAGCACTAAATGAAAAGTCCTGGAATTGTAATCTAATTCACTTTTACTTTCTCTGACCCTTTTTGCTCTTTTTTTTTTTTTTGACCCCTCTTTCATTTTTCAGCATTTGAAAGATTTATACGTTTCAAACAATATTTTGCCATTTCCTGAACTTTTGTACAGCTTGATCAAAATAATGAATGTATATCAAATTGTGTATCAACATTTTTTTACACAATTAAGAATTGTATGGGCAGCAATATTTACTGCACATGACAATGCTGGTGGTTTGAAGTCCAGGAAGTGGAAAGTGAGTGAAATTTTTTCTAATCTAAAAATGGTTATTTGATCCTGATGTATGTGTTTATTCATCAGTGGTTTATGCATTTATACAACAACCCCTGTAAAAAAGCATAACCCCTTTCATAAGAGACTCTGAGAGTGATCATGGATCAGCTTATGTTTCCTGTTCCTATGGCAACAGGCACTCTGTCCTGATTATCTGTATTATCAGTCATATAACACACACTGATAACACTAATCTTCATTAATTGGATTCTCAAGGACAGGGCAGGTAATCATTCACAACTATAGGAATACATGTCTTACAGTCATCAAGATATACAAGATAATGTACGGTACGAATAAAGATAGAACGCAACATTTTTAGTAAGTTTCACGGTAAATAAAAAGGTAAACGTTCTATTATTTCCAAATGAATTGAAAAAAGTTATTTTTCAATGCACCAAATAAAAAGAAATTAAAATGTACAGGTATGATCTTTTCTTTTTTTTAGTAGAAGACAAAATGTAAAAGCGTTTCTTGCAGTGATTTTACTCATGCTGAAATTCATCTCTCATTACAACAAAACAAGCATTTCTATTTCATTGTCATTCCCATTTATATTGTTCATATAGATATTTGTTAACAGTTATATATATATATATATATATATATATATATATATATATATAACTGTTAACAAATATCGTTTTCAGTGATTAAATCTGCATTATATATATATATATATATATATATATATATATATATATATATATATATATATATATATATATATATACACAATATAAATGGGAATGACAATGAAATAGAAATGTTTGTTTTGTTGTAATGAGAGATGAATTTCAGCATTTTCACATTTTTATGCACAAATATGTTTGTTATATGAAATACATACAAATATGTTTTGATTATGCAAATTTACGTCATTTTTTGCCACATTCCAAATTATACACAAACCAAATATTGTCATAATCGCCTATTTATTGATCAGATGAACCATTTGTCCACATTATACATTGTGTGCATAGAAAACTGTGGATGTTTAAATATGGAGATAGAATTGTTGCATAATTCAATATAAACAGATTATGACCCAAACATAAATGTAAAGATATTAACCAAAATTAAACATACTTACAAATAAATAGAATGAGATCCACAAATAAATAGAGTTTCACAAACAAACAAATATTTATTTGTTGTTGTCAAATAAAGAAAATGAGATTTGCAAATAAAAAACATACTCACAAAAATATATTTTTATGTCACAAACAACTTTTCCTGGTATTCATTCGTGACTTATAAATAACAGGATTCAGCCTCATCATAAACATTTGAGATTGTCTAAAAGGTTAAATTGCCGTCACACAACAGTTTTTCCCTAAGCCACTTAAATGATATATGCGAGCAGCTATGTGGATCTAAGTATTACTAATATTTTCAAACATTAATTTAAAGTATCACAAAGTTGCCATTGTTTGGGGAGGATGTGGTGCAGGTGTGTTGAATAAAAATTCATATAAATGTAAGACAGGACATTTAAAACACTTGATCTCGCAAACAGTAATTTCTATGAATCAGACTTACAAGTTTTGATTGTAAAAGTTACTTAACAGCATCCAAAGTTAATGCATGGTTTTTATTTACATTGTCCACTCTCAATCCGCAGTACAAGCTGCAGTGATGCTGAGGCTGAGGATGCTGAGGGATGATTTGAGCCCATATTTGATATTACACGTGTTATATATTTGTTACCATGATTGTGCTTTAAAAGGCTAAATAAACCTTGCCATATGTCGTGTCTACTCTTCTCTCTGTCTCTGCATTGCAACAGCTGTAACTGCAACGGCACACATCAAAGCAAATGTGCGAATCATTTGTCTTTCGTCGTGTCGCACCTCGTCCAGTGTAGACAGCATCGCAGCAGATTTCTGTTTGCTTTGGACACGTCATGAGGCTGGTACTGATGATGCACTGCATCTTTGAATGCTATTATATCGTTTATAAGTTTACCCTCATTCGCTGATTCGATGGAAATATTAAGAAGCTTTACACTCCAACAATCTTTTGTCACAATGTTTCTGAAACTCTACAATTTATTTTGTGGATCTCATTCTATTTATTTGTAACTATGTTTAATTTTTGTTAATATCTTTACAATTATTTGGGGTCCATAATCTATTTTTTTTTTTTTTGGAATTATACAACAATTCTATTTCAGTATTTAAACAGTATAGAATGTCTATTCTATATAACTATTCAAGTTATTTAAAAAGTGGCAGCTGCCAAATAGGCACAAAAAAAAAATCTTCACGTTTTTATTTGTATTACTTTTGCAAAGGTGAAACTAGGTAAAATGGTGAAAGGTTGCTTTCGTCAAAGTTATATCACTGTTTCTTAAGCTTTGTGCCTTTGTGCCAATTATCTTACATAACAGTGAGACCGTTATTAATTATAATATGTGATGAAAACATTATAAAAATATCCTTATTATCCTTATTACAACTTTAATGTTACTCTAATAATATAATGTGCAGAATCCACAAATTGCTCAAATTATAATCCAACATTAAACATTCAGACATCAGTATCAAACTATATAAATATAAATGTACTGTATACGTTAAACTTATCTTAATTGATTCCAGTGTGTTTGCAAGCGTAATTTGGGCGTTACGTATCAATATATGGAGTTGCATGTTTAATCTTATCAACAATCTGAACCTTTTCTGATTGCTTTAACTGACAATCCTAAAGGACAATTATATAAAACTTTGTCCTAACTGGTGATGGTTCAAGTGGATATAACCCCTAATTATGTTTTTGGAAGAAAATATAAGCATGCACTAGTCCATGTCTTTACACCTCACAACCTCACTGCTGCAAATCTCTTTTCACTGGACATCGTCGAAAAACAAAAAACAAACAACCAAAAACCTTTCAGTACACAACACAGATTTTTTTGGTACATATCTCATAAAGCCCTCCAGTTTTGTTTAGATTGTTTCTGCCTTCTCTCTTTGTTGTTGTCATTTGTCGGTTTGTGAAATCTTTTGGCTTTGTTCTGTGATGATGCTTTATTGTTTATTGCCCCCTTAATAATTTACTTTTATTCCTTTAGCAAACACTTTTCCTTTAGCTATTACAAATAATTAATATCTTATTTGTTTTGATTGGTTCTGAGCTTCTACCAAGAAGCCCAAGGAAATGCCACATATGTTCAGAATCAATAGACATGAAATGTGTGATTAATTCGATTTATTATAATATCATACATTTATTTTATTCATTCTTTTATTTATTTAATGTTAAAAATGATTTATATTTCAAATAAGTGTTCCATTGAACTTTAAATTCATCAAAGGATCCCGAAACAATGTTAATAATAAGAAATGTTTATAGCAAATCATCATATTAGAATGATTTCTGAAGGATCATGTGACACTGAAAACTAGTAATAATGCTGAAAACTCAGCTTTGCATCACAAGAATAAATCATATTTAAAAATATATTCAAATAGAACACAGTTATGTTAAATTATAATAATATTTTAAAATATTACTGTTTTCACTGAATCTTTGACCGGACAAATGCATCCTTAGTGAGCATAAGGGTCTCCTTTTTAAAAACATGAAAAATAGTATATGGCCAAATAAAACGTACATGCTTCTTCAGTCTTGTGTTATGAATCTTACCTGTCTGAATTGTTTTTCAGTGCTAATGAAAGCTTCTCCAGCGGTCTTGACTGAATGGATTTCAACAGGCTCTCTATCGCTAAATGGTTAGGTAACAGTACTCCAAGAAAAGAAAAACAACACATTAAACGCCTTTTTTTTTTTTTTACAAAGCAAAAAATTAAATATAGACTATTTCAATAGATTATTGATTGTATTATGTCATATACTGTGTACGAATAAGAACCGCACCACTGAAAAAAAGAAAGTTTTGCAGTCATGCGGACCATAGTTTAATGCACATTTTATTAAGAGAGTCATCGGGGGGTTATCAGGTTTTGGTGGGTGTGTTTTGTTCCTTCGAAGTTCTATAGCGTCAGTAATACACCTTTGATTTAGTCTGCCCATCTAGTTAATGATCAGTGAGCTGGATTGGTTTTTGTCCGTTCTGGTTGGTGGTGGAAACATCAGGCCAGATAAGACTCTGATCATCATCAGTATCACTTATGTTTATCCAATGAGCGTGAGAAAGCCCTTCATTTCCTCCTGTTTCTTTACAGTACCAGCACAGGCGGAGGTAGAGCAGAGATTTCTCTTCTACCTGTAACTCCCCACATCTTCCTTCCTCCATCTCTCCACTGGAACCAACACTCCATTCACACAGAAGTGCAAAGACGACAAGAGAAATGCATTTCCAAATGAAGAGCTGGACATGGGCTGTAGTTTTTACACTTGCTACTTGCACAGTAGGTCTTCACTTGACATATTTTCTAAGTTTACATTTTCTGAGTGACAGAATCATCGACAAAATATGTGAAACTGTCTGTTTTATATGTTGAAACAGCAATGTCTGGGTACTGGCTGTGCTTTTGTAGTTATTTTCCACACTTTATTTGTGGAACAGGGATCAATAACATGAGTCAGAGTGATACTTGCTTCATAACTGATTTACAAATAAGTTTAAAATGTTTCGCAATAATGGAATATTTAAATATATTTGTATTTTCAAATGACTGCAGACTGAAGATTTCAGGTTTAAACATGTATGTCTATAGCTTTGCCAACTGTTAAACTGAGTTTAAAATCAGTTGTCATTATGCGTTTTCCATTGATATACGTCTAAACTTCACAATCTCTAGCTTTATTAAACACTTTCTTTCTGGCCTTAACAGTGATACAAAACCGATTTCTCGTGGTATATTTGTATAATTTTATTTACTTGTGTATTAGTTAATAGTTTTTGTGAATCACCTTTGGTGAATATAAAATAAATTCCACCTTATATGATCATGTTGGTCAGGCAGAAAAAGACAAATGCCATGAAATAAACAAGCATCATGCATCTTAGAAAATATTTAGGCACAAACTACAATCATGTTTTAAGCTTTTCCCAGGCCTCCACAGTCATGGAAGAGAATTCTAAAATAATAATAATGTCATTATTTAATATTTACCTCTTAATTCTTTGTTATATTAAATATAAATTATTTTGAATGGTAAATGTAAAAAAGATATATGTCTAATATTAGTGCATCTTATGGTATCAATCTGATAGATTATTGTAGTAAATGTATTATTCTAAATAATTATAATATCTTTAAAAAAGCTGTAAAAATCTGAATTTAAAAGAAAGATTATTATTAAGTTCTTAGATGTGCGTAAGATTCAATATTACAGTTCTACAAGATACCGTGTGAAGTATCTTAATATATCTTTATGTTTCTATTGTATATCTGTTTATTGCAGGTTCTCACAGGTGCTCAGCATGAACCAGGCTACTGCTCATTTTATGAGGACTGTGGCCTAAACCCTGCAGTGGAGGGGGCTCTTATCCCCCCTAGGGTACCCTGTAAGGACTACAGAAAAGCCGTGAATGTGACAGGAGACCACTATGAACTTTTTAAATCTGTGTGCCCGATGTTGGCCCATGGGGAGGGTAACACACTGGGCTGCTGCTCCATCAGACAGCTCACCGCTCTACAGAGCAGCTTGACGTTGTCCAAAGCCGTGCTGATCCGCTGCCCGTCCTGCGCCGACAACTTTGCGCACATGCACTGCGCCACCACCTGCAGTCCCAACCAAAGTCAGATTTTAAAAATTACGAAAACTGCAAACATCACTCAACCGGCCGGCATGGTTAAGGAAGCTGTGGTGGGTTACGAGGCTTATGTATCTACCAGCTTCTCAGATGCATCGTTTAGGTCCTGCAAAAACGTACGGATCCCAGCCACCGGAGGCTTTGCCATTGCCACGATGTGTGGGCGCTATGGTGCAACGCTGTGTACGCCGCAACGCTGGTTGGATTTCCAGGGTGACTCGAGCAATGGACTGGCGCCTCTGGATATTAACTTCAAGCTTTTGCCAGACGGTCAGACCGCTGGACTCCCACCAGGAGCGGTTCTGTTTGCAGGAACAGCATTGAATTGTAACGAGACGACCCCAACAGGTGGCGAGGCCTGTTCCTGTCAGGACTGCGAACAATCCTGTCCAGCTGTTCCACAGCCACCGCCTTTACCAAAACCATTTATGATTGGTCGACTAGATGGTGTCCTTGTCATCTCCATCATAGTCTTCTCCTGCATCTTTCTCCTTCTTATGTGTTACGTAATAGCTGACTACTCCATCCACTGCCAAAAGCCAAAGGGCACTCAGAAGGGCAAGAACACCAAGGACCAAAATGAAAATGAGATTGGACGTAAAATCAGTCCTAAAGATGTTTCATGCTCTGATAAAGCCAGTCTTGCCACTCAGGAATTCCTGGGATCTCTTTTCCAGACCTGGGGAACCATAATGGCTCGATATCCTGTGATAGTGCTACCAGTCTGCCTGGTGGTTGTGTTGGCTTTCTCAGTGGGAATAAAAGACATAGAACTCACCACAGACCCTGTCCAGCTCTGGTCAGCACCCCAAAGTCGTGCCATGCGTGAGAAGGCCTTCCACGATGCAAACTTTGATCCATTTTACCGCACCAACCAACTGATCCTGACCGCTCCGGACAGGCCCAGTCACTACTATGACTCCTTACTCTTTGGTGAACAGAACTTCAGTGGCATCATCTCTAAAGGTGATATTACCTCATTTTTCACATTTTAGGTCAAATAAAAAAATCTATGTGGTTGTCCAAATTATCTAGTCATGAAAAATCTACTTTCACAATGTTTCACAAGAAAAATAGAGCAAGGACTTGGTTCAGTCCAATAGTTATTTAGCTATTGGAATTCTGTGTTCTTCCATTAGTTTATAGTAGTTGTTGTTTTGTTTGTGTGTTTTGAGATAGCTTATTTTTTACTCTTAATTTTTCTACATAGGTTTTTGTCATTAAAACTGAGATGGCCAGTTTGATTTGTGCTCCGATACACTGATTCGATAGAAAAGATTTGTACATGTCTCAAAGCTTCATTAAGCAGTTTCAAAGCAGCCATATCTAGTTTTCTATAAATATAATTCATCCAAAGCTCTAACTTTTTTACGCTACCAAGAGAACCAATGTAAGGCTGAAGTTTGGAAGTGTAGCTTACGTAAAGGATACTGAATTGCAATATCAAGAGCAATAACTGACTTTTATGTTTTTTGTCGTAAGCATGTAGTCATCAGTGTTTTATGCAGCGATGCTTTCAGTCATAGTAAAATATATGGGGTTTGTTTCTTTCACGCAGATTTGATCATTGAGCTGTTGGAGCTTCAGCAGAGAATCCAAGCAATTGAATTCTGGTCAGATGAGCTAAACCGCAATGCAAGCCTTAAAGATGTTTGCTATGCGCCACTCAATCCAGACAACCCCTCTTTAACAGACTGCGCTGTCAACAGTCTACCGCAATACTTCCAAAACAGCATGGACAACCTGAACGCCAAAGCAAACATGACAGAGCTCGGCGTGACTAAGGAGGTGGATTGGAGGGACCATTTCATCTACTGCGTAAAGTAAGTCAGATATATATCTCTAGATGTCGCGTTACCTACCTAACATTTGAGACTGCACCAAGATGTTTCCAACTTTTTGAAGTTCCATTGAACAGTTTGTGTTCCAATCACAACTGGAACTTTTCACTGTTTTTTTTCACTGACTTACTCAGCAAGTCTGAGTTTGCATGTGGGGATTTCAACATTTTTTCAGGCAGACAGGTTGTAGATTACATTGTTAAGCCAGTAGATGGTGACAAGTGACTCCTTATGAGTGAGTAATTGAATTATTTGCTCACCAATTGGTTCAATAACATAATTAATTCAGGAACAAAATAAGAACAGGCTCATTTTGGAATTTGTGGCATTCTATTAGGCTAGTGTACTAATATAAAATCTACATTAAGGCTATATATGCGAGAAATAGTAAGATTAGAAAACAAGTATGCTAGTGTGATAGGCTCCATTCAAAATTTTAAGTAGGTAGTCTACTTGTTTTGACTAATTTGTACCTTGCAAATGTAAAAATTGTATGTGCACCTTATGAATGCAATTTGGATGTACTACATGCTTCCTGTTGTCATTATAATATCACCTACTAACGTTAGGTACGTCACTACACAACCATTCACAAATCCTGTTATGTGGCCTTATGGGATAGTAAACTGTCTCTTCCGTTGTAGGTTATCCAGGCAATAATATACTTTGTGCCTGCTGGTTTATGAATACTGTGAACTCGAACATATTACACTTTTCACATAATGTTTACTATATAGTAGGGAAGTATGTCTATTTAGACACAGCCAGTGACTGGTTCCTATAGTATACAATAATAATTCTACTATAATAATACAAGTAATGGTAAGAGTAGAATGTTATTTTGAAATCATTTACTGTGTTCATGGGAGAGTCATTGAATCATTCACTCAACCAACTACATTGTTCTAAAAAGCTGATTCAAACAAGAACAAAATACTATCTATTGATTGGAAGCATTTCATTGGTGATAAAATAGACAAAGTTACTGCCAATATTGTGTCTTAAATGTAAGTTACTCAGTTATTCTTGTTTACTGAACTGTTCTATATATATATATATATATATATATATATATATATATATATATATATATATATATAAACAATATCACACATAACATCCATATATTATGCTTGTCCGCAGCTCTCCATTATCATTTAAAGACATCACAGCTCTTGGCATGAGTTGTATGGCAGACTATGGAGGCCCTGTCTTCCCCTTCCTGGCTGTTGGAGGATATGAGAGTAAGACACATATCTGGTGGCTAACATTTCACCATTATCTTAAAGATTCACTGGACTGACTTTCCATTATTTTATTTTTTTTATTATTTAGATGAGGAATACATCACTGCTGAAGCCCTGATCCTCACCTTCTCTCTGAACAATTATGCACGAACTGATGTTAAATTCAAGGTGGCTGAAGAGTGGGAACGAAGATTCCTTGAAATTGTGCAGGAATACCAGAAAAACCCAAACACAAACTTCACATTCGCCTACATGGCTGAGGTGAGGCCCTGTTGGCCATATGCTGTAATGATCAAAATGTCAGTGTTTGCAGTCTCATAATGGACTTGTCTGGTGCTCCGCAGAGGTCTCTGGAGGATGAGATTAACAGAACGACCGCAGAGGATATCCCCATATTCATGATAAGCTATGCTGTCATCTTCCTCTACATAGCCGTGGCGCTCGGGGAATATTCATCCTGTAAGCGTATCCTGGTGAGTGCGTAACAGAGTGCTTGATGGCTTGCTGGGAATTTCCTCATTTCTGATAACGGGAATAAAGGAAGAAGCAATCATTTTCTTATAATAAAGGGGAAACTCCAGCATGTTTCTGAGCAATCGAATCAATACTTTCTTAAAAAGAATAGTCCAGGACTACGAATAGTTATCAATTAAAAAATAATCATTTATTTTATTAACAATACCTCTCTTTACTCTAAATTTGTGATTTTTGAACTTTTTAAAATGGTCAGTTTAAATATTGCTAAATATGACAGAATATTTATGAAATTAGGCTGTAAAAGTGTCATTAAAATAATTATAAAAGTTTAATAAAAGTGTTGTCATTGAGTGCTATAAAGAGCTGATAAGTAATTGTATTATTATTAAAATTATTATAAGAAGAAGAAAAAGAAAAAGAAGAAAATATTTTTAGATTAAATACATTCAGAAGAATCTCAGATGAGCTACCCTTTGGCGTGTTTTGACCCTTTGGTACTATTATTGTTTTCACAGGTAGACTCAAAGTTCTTGGTGGGACTGGGTGGTATTCTGGTGGTGGGCTGCTCTGTCATGGCCTCGATGGGTTTCTATGCCTGGATTGGGATTCCGTCCTCACTGGTCATTCTGCAGGTCGTACCCTTCCTTGTGCTTGCTGTGGGAGCCGATAACATCTTCATTTTAGTTCTGGAATATCAGGTTTGTTGAGTTTATTGAGTTTTTTTGTGTTTCTTGCCTTTCTGACATTCTAGGGTCAGCTATAATCACACTGTAGGTTGTTCTTAACCCACTTTTCTTAGTCACCATTCTACTCTACCATTCAAAAGTTTGGGTTAGTAAGATTTTTTTGGGGAAATAAATTAGTACTTTTATTCAGCAGTTAAATAAATCAAAAGTGACTTCTGAATAAAAGTAATAATTTATTTCCCAAATAAATCTTACCAGATGAAGATCTAGTAAGGTGGGCATATATATATATATATATATATATATATATATATATATATATATATATATATATATTATATATATATATATATATATATATATATATATATATATATATATATATATATATATATATATGCTCACCAACCCCAAACTTTTGAATGGTGGTGTATTTTAGAACTTAAATATATTGCTGTATGTCTCTACCACTATCGCTATAATTTCATAAAACATGCTTAATTTCTGTATTTAATGTCTATCAGAGAGATATGCGCATACCAGGAGAGAAGAGGGAGGAACAGATTGGGAGAGTTCTTGGGAATGTGGCTCCCAGCATGCTGCTTTGCAGTTTGTCTGAATCTGTTTGTTTCTTCCTGGGTGAGAATCTCCTACTGGAACATTTATTATATTGCCTGACCGTTGCTCACTTGTTCATGTCAGTGAGACATGATGCAGTAGATATGCACCATCCTAATTAAAGACATATATTATTCATGCATAGTACAGCCAATAATGTATTTTCAGCACCTGACTGAGTCATATTGAATGCAGTTGGTGGGTTCAGATTAATTCCATCTATGAGGAAACACATATACAGCTGATTAAACACAACTGTACTGTCTCTTTGCAGGTGCTTTGAGCACTATGCCAGCGGTGAAGTCTTTTGCCCTGTACGCTGCACTGGCTGTGCTCATGGACTTCATTCTACAGATGACTGCCTTCGTGGCTCTGCTCTCAATTGATGCAAGGCGTCAAGATGCAAACCGTTGTGAGATAGTATGCTGCGTTACTGTGAAAACTCCACACCCATCCGAACCCAACCAGGGTGTCCTGCTCCCATTAATGAAAAAGTACTACGCCCCTGCACTGCTCAACCCTGTCAGCAGGGTATTAGTGGTACGTTCCTACTTCACCAATAATGGTATTAGCCTGTTTCTTCAATTAGAAGCACTTGTGTGTCCCAGAGGGGATTCTTATTAACCAACAGATTTCAAGATCATTTCTCTTTTCACATAAAACTTGGAAAAGTTGGAAAATCCATATGTAGTGAATTACTGATTTTCAAATGTCTTCCAATAAAATATAAAAATAAAAGTAATACATTTAATATAATAATAAAATAAATAAATAAATAAAACTTTTTGTACTGTTGAACTTTAATTTTGTACCTTAGTTGCCCATAGCATCAATTTTAACTCAGCCAACCATTCTGCTTCATAAATGCCTAAAATACAAATACAAGTTTTATATATAACTTTAACAGAACAAAGGAAGACATTTTATTCCAATAAATATACATTTACAATATAAAACTAGTAAATGTAGCTAAAAGTGACCAATTATATTATAATATTATGATTGTAAATGAGATATTTTCTGTCCTTTATAAGCTTTTATATGAACAATTTAATAGTTTAATCTTATTATGTCTTGTTCTCTTAGATGGTGGTGTTCCTTGCATCGTTCTGTGCCTGTGTGTTCCTCTTGTTCCATGTAAAAGTGGGTTTGAATCAGGAACTGGCCATGCCATCTGTAAGTACACAAATTTACTCTCCTAGCCTGCCAATAAAAATGACCAATTATGCCAAAATGCAAATTAAAAAAAAAAACTTTCAGTTACTGAATGTTAAGTTAGAGTGTTGGCGTTCTCTCTTTCAGGACTCCTACATGTTGGACTACTTCGCATACCTCTATAAGTATTTTGAAGTTGGTGTGCCCACTTATTTCATTACGACCAAAGGGTTCAATTTCACCAGTGAGGAGGGCATAAATGCAGTGTGTTCCAGTGTGGGATGTGACCCGTTCTCTTTCACCCAGAAGATCCGGTACGCCACCGAGTACCCTGAGCGGTAAGTCTTATATCTTTTAAAAAGCCATTACTCAAAATCACATTATTCACATTCTTCAGTGTCACATGATCCTGCAGTAATGTTTAATAATTATTTCTTATTATTATCCATGTTGGAAGCAGTTGTGTTGCTTAATATTTTGTGAAAATTAGATATAAATCTTTTTTTTCAGGATTCTTTGATGAATATAATGTTCAAAAGAACAGCATTCACATTTTGCAACAGTGTAGTGTAAAAATCTTTGGTCACTTTATTTTAAGGTCCAATTCTCACTAACCATTAACTATGACTGTTGCCTCAGTTAACTCCTAATTTGCTGCTTATTAATAGTTTATAAAGTAGTTGTTAAGTTTAGAGTATTGGGTATGATTATGGATGTCATGCATTATACTTATTTTTTAAGCACTAATAAAAAGCTAATATGTTAATAAAAGGCATGCTAATAAGCAACTAGTTATTAGTGAGAATTGAACCCTATATTAAAGTTTTACCAAATCTTTTGTGTTCCTATCAGTCAGTTCAATGAGTCTTTGGCTTGCTGAGTAAAAGTATTAATCACTTTTAGAAAAAAAAAAAAAAAAAAAACTTTTGAATGGAATTGCATGTTTATGTTGTGAGAATACTTTGCTTGAAGATGACACTTCATTTGATATTTTGCATACAAATGCATACTTTTTTTTTTTAAGTGAGACTTTTTTTTTTTCTTTTAAGCTGCTGATTTAAACTAAAATCTTGCTGATTGCTCTAGATCATACTTGGCTATCCCAGCATCCTCCTGGGTGGATGACTATATTGATTGGCTGAACCCTGGATCCAAATGTTGTCGCATCTATACGTCTGGCCCAAATATAGGCGAATTTTGTCCTGCCAATGAGAGTAAGAGTTTCTACGTAATTTAGCAGTGAACATATAAAACCTTGTTGTTTATTATGGATGTGTGTTTCAATGCAAATTTATTAGAGAACTAAGTATAGACCTTTTTTTTTTTTTTGACAGCGGGTTTCTTAAAGTGTAACAAGAAGTGCATGAGTGTACCCCAAAATGGGGTTCTGCGACCTAGTGTTGAAGATTTTAACAGATTTCTGCCAGACTTTCTTAGCAACAGACCTGACCTACAGTGTCCAAAGGGGTAAGAAAAACAACCACCTGAAAGTCTGAACAGACTGAATGTTTAGAATAAAACATGTTCATGATTATGCTTTCATTTCCAGTGGTTTGGGAGCTTATGATAAAGCTGTGGTTAGAGACAATGAAACTGGGGAGATAATAGGTGAGATGCATTAATTAACTATCTATGTAACAATTTTCATTCACCTTAGCAGTGGTTCTCAACCAGTAGCCTAATTTTAATAATATGATTTCTAGACCTGAAAATGGTCCATGAAAAAATTCTTGGACATTTTTATAATGAATATAACTTTTTTTCCAGTTATGCAAAGCATAACATATTTTTAAGGTTCCATTAGTTAATGTATTCACTAACTAGAACAAAAAATGAACAATACATTTATTACAGTATTTATTAATACATTTGTTCATTGTTTTTTCATGTTAATTCACAGTTAATTCACAGTGTAACAAGCACAACTTTTAACTTTAATAACTACTGTATAGTAGCTAAATGTTGAATTCAGCATGAACTGAGATGAATAAATGCTGTAGAAGTACTGTTCATTCTTAGTTCATGTTAACTAAAGTAGTTAACTAATATAAATAATCAGCCTTATTGTAAAGCGTTACCAATATACCTTATCCTTAATTCTCCAGAAAATCATGAAAAGTCATAAGGCCTTAAAATATTGTTGTGAACAATGAGGAAACTTGTAGTCAAAATGGTTGAAAACCACTGGTCTATAGATCTTTTCGAACATGATGTCAATGTGTAGGCTATTTTGTATTGGTTTCCATCATACATTTAAAAACAGCAGTTTCTGGTTTATGTAAAGTCTGTTGTTAATATTACTGTATGAAACTTAATTTCATAATTGTTTTGTTCTATAACATCAGTTAAACACTGTCATATCACAACTCTTGAAACTAAAAAGAAGCTATGTTGCTAAAAAGCTTCTAAGCTACAACAACCAGTTGTTGTCAACCAAGTAAACTCAGATCCTTGTAGTAGTTGTATTCCTTATTTAATGACTTGTACACAATGTTTTAGGTATGACTGTAATTTGTGTTAAAGAATCAAATGTGACAAAGCCACAGACCTTAGTTTACTCATAAACTGAAATCCGCTACTTGCTAAAATGCTAACTATCTTCCAGGTTTTGAGCCCTACAAACAGCTCATATGAAACGCATCTCTTTGTTTTTCAGCGACTCGCTTCATGGCCTATCACACTCCTCTGGTCAACTCGCAGGAGTTCTCGGCAGCGCTAGAGAAGGCCAGAGAGCTGGCACATAGAATCACAATGACCATGAGGAACGTCACAGGCACCTCTCAAGACTTTGAGGTCTTCCCTTACACGTAGGTGTCCACTTCTAATCCTCCCTTATCTTATTACATTTATCATTCTCACCCTTGCTGCTTCTTCTTCCGGATAAGATAAGAAGCAATAATCAGTACTATTGAATGATAACGTGTCCTTGAATTTGAATAAAAGTGTCCTTGAATTCATAAATTGCAAAACAGCATCATAGATCAGATTCTTCTTTGAACTACAAGATGGAAAATATTTTTTGTAGTTGGGATATCACGCACCTATTGTAAAGGTGGCACCAGTGGAAAAGAAGTGCGTGTAAATTAAACTGAATGAGCATTTTGTAGTGTACTTAAAATCTAAAAAAGTATATTGTTTAATAAACTCTACCTAGAGAAAATATTTGAAACAAAAGACTATTTAAATATTAAAAATTCCAACTTCATTACAGGTGTGTAATTACAAATATACATGACTTACATGTTCAATAGAAATAAATTATATTTTAGTTTATTCAATACTTTTGTCAGCTGGTTTAATTATATTTCAAATAGAAACAATTATGAAATTCCATAAAAAGATGAACTTAAGTCCAACTTAAAAAGCAATTGTGTTAAACATGAATTTAAACTATAATACATTTTCATTTTATTGCAAATAACATGGAATTGTGTGTCCAGAAACATTACGTTGAGTTCACACCTACACAAAAGTAGACTTATTTTTTGCAAGATAAAATATGGCCAAAGAAACACTATAATAAGTAAAAGTACATGCACAATAAATGAATATGTTAGACTAGAAAGAGGACCCAGGATCAAAAATCTCTGAGCGCTGATTCTACGATCTTTTATTTCGCAGTGTGACGTACGTGTATTACGAACAGTATCTGACCATCGTGAACGAGGGTTTGTTCAACATCGGCGTGTGTCTGCTCCCCACATTCGTGGTGTGTTGTATCCTGCTGGGCATGGACTTCAGATCAGGCTTTCTGAACCTGCTCACCATAGTGATGATCACTGTGGATACGGTTGGTGTCATGACGTTGTGGGGCATCGACTTCAATGCTGTGTCGCTTATCAACCTTGTGACGGTGAGCTGTTCAGAAAAACACCGCGTGGTCTGCATGTTTGCAGCTCATAAAAGTAGTCAGGAATGATCTATAACTTTCTCATCTCACTGTGGGTTTGTTTTTCAGGCCGTTGGTATATCAGTAGAGTTTGTGTCTCATTTAACACGCTCATTTGCGCTCAGTATTCAACCCACGAAGGTGGAAAGGGCAAAGGAAGCCACGGCTAACATGGGCAGTGCAGTGAGTACCACAACAAACATGTTGAATCTTCCTCAGCTATGCATTAGTTGTTGTGTTTTTTCATGAGTGTGTGTGTTTGTGTTCTCTTTCCCAGGTGTTTGCTGGAGTTGCGATGACCAATCTACCTGGAATAGTGGTGTTGGCATTAGCTAAAGCACAGCTCATCCAGATCTTCTTCTTCAGACTCAATCTGGTCATCACTCTGCTCGGCATGGCACACGGCCTCATATTTCTGCCCGTGCTGCTCAGTTTCTTCGGTATGTTGCATGATTATAAAGACATGCAGTCTTTATGCACATGGTGCTCAATCACAAAGAGTTTAGGTTCTAAGAGACTAGTTAAAATTGTAATAAAGTATTGTAATTGCACTGGTTTTGCAGTTTGCAATTTGTACATTTGGAATAGGTGAGCAAATTCATATCCCAAAATTGTCAGTCAGCTGAAACGTAAAAGGTTTAACACAAAAGTTACACACACAAAATAAATCTAATGACCAAAAATGTGTATTGCATTTCAAATCTGGAAACACAGACGATGAGAAATATACAGGAAACATCCAGTAAGAACAGATAAGGAAGAGGCATCAGACATGTCGGTTCATCCGTGAAGGAAGAAAAAAAAAAGCGGATGCAATTTGTTTATACAACCCAATATGCTGATAGAGAAGGAAATGTTATTCCCTATCTGTCGGTCACTACGAGTTATGTCGACCGACAAATGGGGTCTCACTTGGGAGGCCAATCATCTCTGATTTTAAGTGAAAACGCCAATGAAATTGGCAAGTGGATTAACACACCTGAGCCACTCCCCGTGCCAGCGGGTATAAATAGGGCGACAGGTGCATCCACTCATTAGATTTTTGCTTCGGAGCCGAGTAGTGGATGAAGAAACCTCTACAAAGCCATCATCTTTGTTTTGTTCTAACTGTTCCTGGTCGGTGTGACGGCGCATTACAGCGGTGTCCCTGCGAGTCGGCGATTCCCCTGGGCGCTTCGGCTAAAAGAGACAGTTCTAAAAGAGCAAATCACGGACGATTCGCGTCTTTTTCAAGATGCCGTTTCGTCCGTGTCCTTCTGGATGTGGTCGTTTCCTGTCTTCGGTTGACGGTCACGAGCGTTGTCTGCAGTGTCTGGGCGTCCAACACGCTGAGGCTGCGCTCGTGGATTATTCATGCGTCTACTGTGGGCGTATGAACATGGCAGCGCTGCGATCGCGTCTCTCACTCCTCAAGGGGAGTGCAGCAGACCCCTCTGTCGCCACCCGTCCCGGTCTCTCTGGCTCGAGCAGAGGGCCGCCGGCTGGCGCTCTGGGAGATCTGAGGATCACAGTGAGAGCTTCTCCGCCGGGCCACGCCCCACGGACCTCTCACTCCTCACGCAGCGACTGTCCCGTGCAGCTGCCGATTGATTCTGCTGGGCCGTCTCACAGCGGTCCCAGCGTGTCTTTCGGTGCGCCGCCCGAAGACCAGATGTCGATTGCTGCATCGGGGGATGGGTTATCGACCTCTGAGGATGAAGGTTCGGCGGGGCTGCCCCCCTCGGGTGTTGTCGCTGCTGCCGAATCGGACTTGGAGTTGTCGGTCATGCTTGCCCGGGCAGCCGTGAGTATCGGACTGGAGGTGACTACACCGCCCAGTCCCGAGCCCTCACGGCTGGATGATTGGTTTCTCGGCGCGGGACGCGGCTCACAACCTCGTTCTGCTCCGGTGCCTTTCTTCCCGGAGGTGCATGAAGAGGTGACGAAGTCGTGGACGGCCCCTTTCACGGCCAGAAGCCGCTCTTCTCCCTCTTCCATCCTCACCACCCTCGATGGCGGGGCAGCCAGGGGGTACGTAGAGGTTCCCCAGGTGGAGAGGGCGGTTGCGGTGCACTTGTGCCCACAAAACGCCGCCACTTGGAGGAATCGTCCGCGCCTCCCGTCCAAGGCCTGTAAGCTGACGGCCGCACTCGCTGCCAAGGCCTACAGTGCTGCGGGCCAAACTGCCTCTGCCCTGCATGCCATGGCTATCCTGCAGGTACACCAAGCCAAGGCACTCAAAGCCATGCACGAGGGTGGTACCGACCCGGGGTTGATGCAGGAGCTGCGCACGGCGACCGACTTCGCCTTACGGGCAACGAAGGTCACGGCGCGGTCCCTCGGGAAGGCGATGTCCACGCTGGTGGTCCAGGAGCGGCATCTCTGGCTGAACCTGGCTGAGATGAGGGACATGGACAAAGCGCGCTTTCTCGACGCCCCCATCTCCCAGGCAGGCCTGTTCGGCGACACTGTCGAGGACTTTGCCCAGCAGTTCTTGGCGGTACAGAAGCAGACTGAGGCCATCCAGCACATCCTGCCCCGACGTGTCTCTCCGGCTGCCACCGTTCCGTCGCGGGTAGCGCCTCAGCCTGCTCGTCGCCGTGGGCGCCCCCCTGCGTCCTCTACGCCAGCTCCGCCCCGTGCTGAGAGTTCTTCGAGGCCGGCGCGTCGAGCCCCGCGCAGGAGAGCGGCGCCCCCCGTGTCACTCCCGGCTGCGAAGTCCTCCAAGAAGTCGACCAAGCGGCCCTGACACGGGCAACTCAGAGATGCGGAGAACTGCTCTTCAGGAGATGGCGAAGACAGCGCCACTCCTTCCCCCGGAGGAGGGCCGGGCGGAGAATCTTCAGTTTCTGTTTTGTTCCGGACGGCCAGTGGTACCCACATTTTCAATAAAAGAGCAAATTCTCCTTCCTCCGAGTTGCAAGGCTCGTGGCTTGACAATGAGCGACGCACAGCTTCCTCACTCTCACCCACGACGCCCCCTTTCGCCAGCGGCCAAGAGGTCGCGGTTCGGAGACGCAACGCCTCTCCATGCGTCTCTGGCCAGTTCCTCCGGGAACACGAGGAGTGTGGTTGCGATGACCCAGGACGCAGTGCCTTCTGGGCCTTCCGGCACGACTCCCCATCGCTGCACCACTGCGGGTATGTCGACTGTCCCTTTGGTGCCACTTGTACGGTATCTGGGAGCGTGGCTTGCGCTGCCCAACCCGTCACGCTGGCTCATCCGGACGGTTCGACTCGGCTATGCGATTCAATTCGCCCGGCGACCCCCCAAGTTCAATGGCGTACTCGAGACTTCGGTGGCAGTCCAGGACGCCCCTGTCTTGCGCGAGGAGATTGCTGTCCTCCTGGCGAAGGATGCAATCGAGCCGGTCCCTCCAGCCGAGATGAGGATGGGGTTTTACAGCCCTTACTTCATCGTGCCCAAGAAGAGCGGTGGCCTTCGACCTATCCTGGATCTGCGAGTCTTGAATCGGGCCCTACACAAGCTCCCGTTCAGGATGTTGACGCAGAAACGCATTATCAAATGCGTCCAGCCCCAGGACTGGTTTGCAGCGATCGACCTGAAAGACGCGTACTTTCATGTCTCTATCCTCCCTCGTCACAGACCGTTCCTGCGCTTTGCTTTCGAGGGTCAGGCATGGCAGTACAAGGTCCTCCCCTTCGGGCTCTCCCTGTCCCCCCGTGTCTTCACGAAGGTCGCGGAGGGCGCCCTTGCCCCACTTTGGGAAGTGGGCATCAGGATCCTCAACTATCTCGACGACTGGCTCATTATGGCCCGGTCCCGAGAAGAGTTGTGCGATCACAGGGACTTCGTGCTTCGGCACCTCAGTCAGTTGGGGCTTCAGGTCAACCGAGAGAAGAGCAAGCTCTCCCCTGTGCAGAGAATCTCTTATCTCAGTATGGAGTTAGACTCGGTGAGTATGACGGCACGTCTCACCAGCGAGCGTGCCCACTCAGTGCTGAACTGCCTGAGTTCCTTCAGAGGCAGGACAGTGGTACCGCTGAAACACTTTCAGAGGCTCCTGGGGCATATGGCATCCGCAGCCGCAGTCACGCCGCTCGGGTTGCTTCATATGAGACCACTTCAGCACTGGTTACACCCCCGAGTCCCGAGATGGGCATGGCGCCGCGGTACACATCGTGTCACCATCACACTGATGTGTCGCCGCCTATTCAGTCCTTGGTCGGACCTTGCCTTTCTACGGGCCGGCGTGCCCTTAGAACAAGTGTCCCGGCACGTTGTTGTCACAACAGATGCCTCCAACTCGGGCTGGGGCGCGACATGCAACGGGCAGGCAGCCTCAGGGTCCTGGACAGGACCTCGACTGCTTTGGCACATCAACTGCCTGGAGTTGCTGGCAGTGCATCTAGCTTTGCGACGGTTTCGTCCGCTAGTGCTGGACAAGCACGTGTTGGTCCGCACGGACAACACTGCGGCTGTTTCGTACATCAACCGACAAGGCGGGTTACGATCACGTCGCATGTCTCAACTCGCCCGTCATCTCCTCCTCTGGAGTCAGACGTGGCTCAAGTCGCTGCGCGCTGTCCACATCCCGGGGGAGCTCAATCGTGCAGCCGACGCGCTCTCACGACAGCTCACTTTCCCCGGGGAATGGCGACTCCATCCCCAGACGGTCCAGCTGATCTGGAGTCGATTCGGGGAAGCCCAGGTAGACCTGTTTGCTTCCCACGAGTCCTCCCACTGCCAGCTGTACTATTCCCTGTCCCAGGCCCCCCTGGGCACAGATGCACTGGCACACAGCTGGCCTCGGGCTTTACACAAGTATGCGTTTCCCCCAGTGAGCCTGCTCGCACAGACACTGTGCAAGGTCAGGGAGGACGAGGAACAGGTCCTGTTGGTTGCGCCTTACTGGCCCACCCGGACCTGGTTTTCGGAACTCATGCTCCTCGTGACAGCCCCTCCCTGGCGCATCCCCCTGAGGAGAGACCTTCTCTCTCAGGGGCTTGGCACCATTTGGCACCCGCATCCAGATCTCTGGAACCTCCACGTGTGGCTTCTAGACGGGACGCGGCAGACCTAAGTGATCTGCCCCCAGCGGTGGTAGACACTATCACTCAGGCTAGAGCCCCTTCTACGAGGCAGGCCTATGCTCTGAAGTGGAGTCTGTTCACGAATTGGTGTTCTTCTCACCGAGAAGACCCCCGGAGGTGCCCGGTCAGAGTCGTGCTTTCTTTCCTGCAAGGTAGGCTGGAGCGTGGGCTGTCACCCTCCACCCTGAAGGTGTATGTGGCTGCCATTGCAGCACATCACGATGCAGTGGACGGCCGGTCCCTGGGGAGGCATGACCTGATCGTTAGGTTCCTGAGGGGTGCCAGAAGGTTACATCCTCCTAGGACACCCCTGATTCCCTCCTGGGACCTCTCTATTGTCCTGACGGGACTTCAGAGGGGTCCCTTTGAGCCGCTGGATTCGGTTGAGCTGAAGTTCCTGTCTCTCAAGACAGCGCTCCTGATCGCGCTCACTTCCATCAAGAGGGTCGGGGACCTCCAAGCATTTTCGGTAAG